>NC_044554.1:91579211-91882129 GCF_007565055.1 Rhinopithecus roxellana
TATAAGATACCCAGCGTGTTTCCTGCCACTCAGGGATTCCCTCTTTGAGTCTGGATCATATAAACTTACAGGTAATTCCTGGACTGTGAGCACAGAGTACACTGATTTCTGTATGTCCTAGTGTGTGAACATAATCAAGTTTCCAGAGGTTGAGGGGGAAGTCCTGGGAGGTGCAGTCCAACCCTCACAACATGCTGAGCCTGTGCTCCTGTTGGAAGGGGGCCGGTACACGCAGACCTAAAGAGGGATTCTGTGTGGGTGTCCAGACATCTCTCATCTGTGATTCCAGCAAGCACATAACTATCCCCATTTCCTTTTCCTGAGATTTTATCTTATAGGACAAAACAGATCTAGGAACATCATTTTCAGCTACAGCCCCTAAGTGAATTGATCAGGTCATGTGTTGAGGAAAATGCATTAAGTTATGCTTCAGCCAGTATAAGCGACTAGATGCCACCCCAGATAGTATTTGGCTTTGTAATATTTTTCTCTGGAAATTAATATTTCAGGTTGCTCCAATTTATTCTATTCAAAACAAGCTGTAAGCAGAGAAGAGAAATCCTTATGAAAACCTAAGGTATAACGATGCACCATTAAAGAATTTCTTTGTTCTCTCCTCAAGAGTCAAAATGATGGGGAACACGTATGAGGCCAGAGAGAGGAGAAGATGATGTTTCCAGCAATGACATCCTGCTGTGTCCCAAGAAAAAGGCAGGGAAGTGTGTGCTTGATGGCCAGTGGCTCAATAATCACAGCAGTAAGTGACCTCACCTTCCTTTTTGTGAAATTTACTTTCAAGGTGGAAGTGGAAGGATGAGCATCATTGTAACCGCAACACCTAATGGACCCTGAGCAGGTGCGATTGTCAACACACATCCGATGCTGACTTTGGTTTCAGTTGACACCAGTTTTTGACTTCATTTTCAGTCTTGGCTGGATATTTTACAAGGTATAAAAGCATCACTATCTTTTGCCTTGGGCGTTTTAAATTTGTGCCAACTTTAACTCCCTGAGAATAACTGTAAGCAAAGAAAATTAATTCTTGTGAACACCTGATATGTAAAGATGAAGTGATAAAGAATTTCTTCACCTGACATACAAAGTGAAATGACTGAGGAGCAATCCCCAAGGTGAATCTCTACATGCTCCTAGTGCTGACATGCTCTGGTCTGCCAGGCTGTGTTCCCAAGCAGAAGCAGGAAAGTGAGGATGCCTGTACCTAGAATGTTTAGTGTGTGGCAGGGGGAGCTTGGTCTAAGCAGGTGTCAAGGAAAGAAGTAGTGGGTCACAGTGACTCCCTGACAGCCCTCTCTGTAGAGTGTAGCATTGTCAGGTCTGAAATGGCTGGCCCTCTAAATACTCCAGTGCCCAGGAGATCTGGCAATGTGGTGATGGTTAGAGGAGAGCTCTTCCTATGAAGGGTGAGGTGTGGGTGAGTGGTCTCTCCCCTTCCCTGTTCCCTCCTATTTCATTTTTCAGTAGCCTTAGTGATATGAGGATATGTGATATGTGGATATGAGGATATAGTGATATGTTTTTTGTGCTCAAAGCAAAAATTACTCTTCTTGTGGGTTGACTGTGGATCTAAAACTCAAGGTTATAAAAGACCTGTATTTCTCACTATATAAAATACTGAAAATTTGTGCTGATTTTATAACAAATTTTACAAATGAAAATAAAAGTACACATATGTGGACAGTTGAGTACATTTTTTAAAATTAATTGGGAAGTTGTCATCTATTTCAGCCCCAGAGAGGCCAAACATCAGCTCAATATTGCTCTCCAGAAATTAGAGAGGACACTAGATAAAACCATCCTATGGAAGTGGGATTGGCTTGCACTTGTCCCAGACTGTGGAGCTTATATCTTGAACACTTTGGTCCTTAGACCCCCACTCCCCACACCATAGTATGCAGGAGAGACCTTCTGAAAAGAGCTTCTGACTCAGTAGGCCTGGGCTGAGGCTTGACTGACTAGATTTAAAAGAAGCTCCTAAGTGAAGCCAATGCTGCTGGTTCACAAATCAAACTTTGAGTACCAAGGACTTAGAGTATTAGCCTAAATAATTTTATTTTCTAATATGCAATAATAACTCATAGGATCAATATAGTGCTTCAATTTGTTGAGCATTAGGCATGCCCCAAGCACTTGTAAGAACTTTATTTGTATTATTTAAGTTACTTTTCTCAACAGTTTATTCGAGTAATTATTATTATGTTCTCCATTTTACAATCAGGAAAATGAATCAAACATAGGCTAACTAATTTATCTAAAGTCACACAGCTAATATGGGGAGGGTGGATGTGTAACAAATGGTCATTAAAGAAACATCGAGAAATTGGGAAACACTAAATATGAATAAATGTCACTCATGAGTGTATCACTCTAGGGCAGTGACTGAAAATCATTTTCTGTAAAGACCCAAATAGTAAATATTTTGGGCTTTGCGGGTCTCTGCTGCAGCTACAGTCATCTCTCAGAATCTGCAGGGGATTGGTTCCAGGACTCCCAGCAGATACCAAACTCCATGTATGCTCAAGTCCCTGATATACAATGGCATAGTATCTGCATATAACAAATGCACATCCTCTTCTATACTTCAAATCCTCTCTAGATTACGTACAATACCTAATACAATGTAAATACTATGTATGTAGTTGCTATATTATATTGTTTTTATTTGTATTATTTTTATTGCTGTATTATAATTTTTTATTTTTTTCAAATATTTTTGATCCACAGTTCGTTGAATTCGCAGATGTTTAATGCATAGATACTGAAGACTGACTGACTGTACTCTACCATTCGAGTGCAAAAGCAGCTAGCAAAAACAGCCATAAACAATATATAAATAAATAGGCATGGCTGTATTTCAATAAAACTTTATTTACAAAACTGGAGACTACTGGTCACGGACATAGTTTGCTGACCTTCTGCTCAATAGTAACCAGTATTATCTTGAAGGCTGGTATTTTTGTTTTGTTTTTTTTTCTGAGAGCTATAGAGTAGTTATGTGATTAAGTGGAAGAACATAAAAATAATTTTAAGTGTGCCATATATAGCTGTATTTTACATTGTTGTATAAACAATTTCATTAAGTGCATAAATCAATAAAATATTGAAGCCATTATGGCATACATCTTTAAAAGTAGTAGCAGCTTTTTGTTACAATGTGTAAAATCTGTGCAAGTATCAAGAAGATGTTAAAATCACCCATGCTTTCAGAGACACCCACTCTTTAAACTTTGGAGAAATTTTTTCCTTTTGCTCTTTCTTCAATATATACATGTATGTACATGAGAACTTACTATTTAAATCAGTTCTGTGTTCAATATCCTCCTTGATAATACATGGTGAATATTTTCAATTTTACTTATAATTCTTCAAAAACACTGTGCTTAATTGCTACTTAGTATTTCACTACTTTAAATTCACACAGATGAGGTGTCTTTTCTTCCTGTTCCTCATTCTAGTGTGTCTCTAAGTTTTCTTCCCCATAAATCTCCCAGGAGTCTCTTGAAAAGTCAAAGTGGCTTCATCTTCTAAGACCTGACCTTGTGTGGCCACTATGGTCACTTTACACTGTTCTTTGGAGGATTAAATAAAATAATCCATGTAAAATACTTAACACTGGGATTGTGAAAAGCTGAATTCCATCTTTTCACTCACCTATTTCTGGAAAGGTTCATGTTCTCAGGCTCTGTATTTCCTTCACAGTCTTCTTACCTTTGCTTCTATGTATGCAACAGGTGAGAGGTGAAGTCTCTTGAGACTCACTCAGGCGCTCGGGTCATTCTCCCTGTAGACCACCACGGTCAGGAATCATGGTGGACAGGATGTGGGACTCCAGATTCTGAGTGTGCCCCTGGAAAGGGGCTGACCTGCCAGGGAGGCTCCTGGTATTCCCTCATTGGGCTTTCAATAGCATCTGTCTTCTTACCTTATCCGGATGGTATAAGCTGATCCTCAGGAGGGAGAATGGGGAAAAAATACGTTGCAGTTACTTCAAGGACTGTAAGTAGACTGCATGCATGGCAATATGCTGTCAGATATCCATAGTACTAAAGGTAACAATAGGAGAAAATTTTTGAAACTAAGGATTTTTCATCATTAATTTCTTTGTTGTTTGAAAGTGAGTTTCAAAGAAGTGAGCGAGGACTTTTACAGTTTTACAGTTTACACTTTGTTTCATTATTTTTTGAAAGTTCCCAACTACCCAATGATTAATCATGGAATAAACATAAAATAATTGTTAATCATTATTTCTTATTTATTAATTTATGAGGGGTATCATGGTTATTTCCTTTGTCGATGCAGGGAGCATGTATTATCTTTCTTCTTAACTATCTAATCTTATTTTTCTCAGGATTTTTAGTTTTCTTTGCAGAACCCTGAAAGACAAGATCTCCAAAGCATAGCCCCCACCCTGAGATCCCCCACGGTGCCTAGGAGCTGGGTTCCAATGCACAGTGCTTGTTTTGTCCCAACACTAAGTCCTGAGTGTGAAGTGAGCTGCATGCTCTTCCTCTAGGACACAGGATTTACACTTTCATCTGTCATATAACCCAAACAGCTGATTGTTTACTTATAGATCTACCTACTTGTCCCTAGATTTCTTCAGGATGGCCTCAGGGTGCTAATAAAAAGCATACAATTACTATGTTTGACAGATCATTCTAACTTTGAAAACCTCCAATGCAATTGAACCAAATGGGAAAATAGTGATAAGAACAGGGAATATCTGTGTAAAATACATACTGCTTCCTGCTTTCATTCTGAACCATTTAGTTACCAGAAATCTCTACGTAGTGAATTACTAGACAGATGAATTTTGCTCTAAGCCACCCACCCTGTATTTTCAGAGTTCCCAGATATCCTAATGTTGTGGGAAATAGTGTCAAATTGTTCCTAATTCGGATCCTAATTGCTGACATCGATATGGGATTGGGGGAGGGAAGTGCTGGGAAGGGAAGGGCGTGGTCCTTGTCGAGGGCTCCACCCCAGGGCCTGTGTCCCCAGACCTCAGTGAGGACAGGCACTCCTGCCTCCGCGCCCAAATGTTGCATTTCCCAAGACCACCCTGGCCCACCACGCCCCCATTCTGTGCTTATAAAACCTCCGAGAACACTGGGTCCGGGGGGCGGAGCAAGATGGCCGAATAGGAACAGCTCAAGTCTCCAACTCCCAGCGCGAGCGACACAGAAGACGGGTGATTTCTGCATCTTCAACTGAGGTACTGAGGTCATCTCACTAGGGAGTGCCGGACAATCGGTGCTGGTCAGTTGCTGTAGCCTGACCAGCGAGAGCTGAAGCAGGGCGAGGCATCGCCTCACCTGGAAGCGCAAGGGGGAAGGGTATCTCTTTTCCTAGCCAGGGGAACTGAGACACACAACACGTGGAAAATCGGGTAACTCCCACCCCAATACCGCGCTCTAAGCAAACGGGCACATCAGAAGAATATATCCCTCACCTGGCCGGGAGGGTCCCACGCCCACGGAGCCTCCCTCATTGTTGACACAGCAGTCTGTGGCGATCTGACTGCGAAGCAGCAGCAAGGCTGGGGAGGGGCGCCCGCCATTGCTGAGGCTTAAGTAGTTAAACAAAGCCGCTGGGAAGCTTGAACTGGGTGGAGCTCACAGCAGCTCAAGGAAACCTGCCTGTCTCTGTAGACTCCACCTCTGGGGGCAGGGCTCAGCTAAAAAAACAACAGGGGAAGCAGCAGAGGCCTGAGCAGACGGGAAGGACTCTGTCTGACAGCTTTGAAGAGAGCAGCGGATCTCCCAACACAGAGGTTGAGATCTGAGAACGGACAGACTGCCTGCTCAAGTGGGTCACTGACCCCTGAGTAGCCTCACTGGGAGACATCCCCCACTAGGGGCAGTCTGACACCCCACACCTCACAGGGTGGAGTACACCCCTGAGAGGAAGCTTCCAAAGTAAGAATCAGACAGGTACACTCGCTGTTCAGCAATATTCTATCTTCTGCAACCTCTGCTGCCGATACCCAGGCAAACAGGGTCTGGAGTGGACCTCAAGCAATCTCCAACAGACCTATAGCTGAGGGTCCTGACTGTCAGAAGAAAAATTATCAAACAGGAAGGACACCTATACCAAAACCCCATCAGTAGGTCACCATCATCAAAGACCAGAGACAGATAAAACCACAAAGATGGGGAAAAAGCAGGGCAGAAAAGCTGGAAATTCAAGAAATAAGAGCGCATCTCCCCCTGCAAAGGAGCGCAGCCCATCGCCAGCAACGGATCGAAGCTGGTCAGAGAATGACTCTGACGAGATGAGAGAAGAAGGCTTCAGTCCATCAAACTTCTCAGCGCTAAAGGAGGAATTATGTACCCAGTGCAAAGAAACTAAAAATCTTGAAGAAAGAGTGGAAGAATTGACAGCTAGACTAATTAATGCAGAGAAGGTCATAAACGAAATGACAGAGATGAAAACCATGACACGAGAAATACGTGACAAATGCACAAGCTTCAGTAACCGACTCAATCAACTGGAAGAAAGAGTATCAGCGGTTGAGGATCAAATGAATGAAATGAAGCGAGAAGAGAAACCAAAAGAAAAAAGAAGTAAAAGAAATGAACAAAGCCTACAAGAAGTATGGGATTATGTAAAAAGACCAAATCTATGTCTGATTGGGGTGCCTGAAAGTGAGGGGGAAAATGGAACCAAGTTGGAAAACACTCTTCAGGATATCATCCAGGAGAACTTCCCCAACCTAGTAGGGCAGGCCAACATTCAAATTCAGGAAATACAGAGAACGCCACAAAGATACTCCTCCAGAAGAGCAACTCCAAGACACATAATTGCGCCTCAAGAGGAAACTTGATTGAAATTGCTGGAGGGACCGACAGGGCAGTCTGTGGGGACTCACCTTGGAATCTGAAACTATCTCATGAACACTATGTCACAGAGAGGGGTGTTTTTAAATAAAGTTCATTTTTACATGTAATAATAAAGGTTTAAAATTAACGTTATATCAAACATCTATTGTAGACTTGCTAACATTGTTCTAAACATTTTCTTCCATTACTTCCTTCACACTTCTCACCAGTGTTGAGAGTCAGTGGTATTATCTCCCTCTGATAGACAAGAACAGTGTGGCACACATGACGTCCCAGATCACAAAGTTGTGGAGCTTGGAAAAGTACCCAATCCTCACTGAAGAAAACCTCACCAAATGTTGCAAAATGATGAAAATATTTTGAGAAGATTCTAGTAGAACATTAATTAATTAATTAATTAAAATAAAGAAAATAAGAGCAACCAGAATTTATTTTTAAGCATGTTCTCTACATATTTGTAGAGAGTAATATATTTGTTTGGATCATTACACAGGATCACAGGGTTAATTTTTTTTTTTTTTTTTGACAGAGTCTTACTCTGTCACCCAAACTGGAGTACAGTGGTGCGATCTCGGCTCACTGTAACCTCCACCTCCCGAATTCAAGCGATTCTCCTGCCTCAGCCTCCTGAGTAGCTGGGACCACAGGCGTGCACGACCACGCCTGGCTAGTATTTGTATTTTTGGTAGAGACCGGGTTTTACTATATTGGCCAGGCTGGTCTCAAACTCCTTACCTCATTATCTGCCCGCCGCGGCCTCCCAAAGTGCTGGGATTACAGGCGTGAACCACTGCACCAGCCCATGATTAAACATTTTCTAACGGGTTTTACATTTACAGTTTTATATTCTGTTCTTTTAATTTTATATTTAAAAATATATCAGGTCCTTCAAAAGCTCATCTAAATATCACTATTAATGACCTATAACAATATGCACCCTTCTAGACCACTTACCCTATCCAACATCGGCTGAGTTATTTGAAATCTTTGTGTCTCAGTTCTACATCTACAAGTGCCTAAATGGCTTCCAGAGACTTAAGAAATTTACACGGTCACATAATAATGATAAGGAACATGAAGTATAGATAACAGGACCTGTCACATACCTAGATATGGAAAACCCAAATTTCTTATGTTTTTATATTGAAAAGTCAATTGGTACTTTATTGGCATTTTATTCTCTGAATATACCTAATCACTGGAACCCTGGGCACATGCTTCAGCACACAGTAGTGATTTGTGTCAGTTAATGTTTCCTGATGGTCAGTTCTGTCTCCTCCATGGGGATAGAAACACTGTGTCTTTTCTTTTATACTCCTGTGATTAAGAAGCAGTTTGGTGTCATATTCAGGAGGAACCAGATTACCTGGGTCCCTCCCTAGGCTGTCCTGCCACTTACCAGCTCTGTGATTTGGACAAGTGCATGAACTAATACTCCACTTATTTCAGGAGTTAGATATGTTTGATGAGAACAACAGAGCAGACATTATTGGTAGTGTGGGTTAAAGGAGCTAATACATACAAAGAATTGAGAACATTGTAGAGAACTTACATACACACACACACACACACACACACACACACACACACGATACAATTCTCTCTTCCTTTACAGGTAAGATCAAGGGTTATTCCAACATGGAGGGTCTCATCCAACGATCCCCGGGGTGACTTGGAGCTCTAGTCTGACGATCTCATGCTGACAAATTCTCCTCTCTACCCCTCGCAGAAAAAAAGGCACTTACTCCTTCCGGAATTTATCCCAGATATCCTAGCATTTACTTAGAGAATTGCAACCCTTAAACTGTTCGGTGTGGTCTCACAGACCAGCTCAAAGACATAACTCGTCTGGCAGATCATGCAACCCCAATTCTGTAAGCTTTCATTTCTTTCATTGTAAATGGCACCAGTGATAGTTATATTGCAGGGGGGTTGTCTTGACTGTACGTAATAAGAATCCCTCTCTCAACTGCACCTTGCTACTTACTAGAAGTCTCTAGGTGGTGATATGATGGACAGTGGCATGACTTATGTTCTCTCAGTCCCCAGACAAGTCTTTAACTCATTAAGAAACAGTGTCAAATAAAAATTCTGGAGCACAAGTCCTGGGATCAGGTGGGAATGAAAGTATAAGCATAACCCATAACAGCTTCCTGGAAAGCCCTGGAAGAGCCTCAGAGAAGGCGAGCCTGAGTCTGGGAGCCCAGCTGGGGACTGGCTGTGGTTGCCCCTGTTGGGAAGGATGTGGTGGGCACAGACCCTGGGAGGGGATTTTGTGCATCTTGTCTCTACAGTTCTAGTACAGTGTAATCCCATCCTGCACAGTAGTAAATGGCCATGTCTTCTTTCTCTACGGACTTGATGGTAAGGATTGAAGTGAGAGTTTGAGAATTCTTTCTTGCTTCCACTTTGTTGCTCCTCTTACCCATGCTGCCTTGAACTGCGGATTTTGTTGAGGTAATATAGATCAGATGCTCCAAAGCCTGATTCGGTTTCTGCCAGTACCAGTGAATGACATCGTTTGCAAAGTTTGTGCTCTGTATCTTGCAAGGTATGTCAATACTTTTCTTGACTTCCGTGGAAACGGATAGCTGGAACTGCTCCACTTTTGATAATCCAAGTCCAACTGTAAGTAAAAGAGGAGAATTTCCAATGAACATCTGAGAGTGGAAGAGGGAAACATTGAAGAATTATTTTGGTCACACAGCTAGACTGAAATGTTCAGACAGCAACTCACATGCCCAGAAGGAGGAGAAGGCGAATGCTTCCAGCAGTGACATCCTGTCTTCAGGGCGGTGTCCCCAAGGAGAAGGCAAGGAAGTGTGGACCTGGTGGCTAGACACCTCGGGTCAGGGGCTGGAGGGTGTGGCCTGAATTGAGGAGAGAAAAGAAAGTGGTTTTTTGGGCCCTTCAGTGCCACCTGCAGGCTCAGCACTGCGCCCCCCTCCTGCTCACACTGCTTATCTCAGATCAGGCTAGCAGTCTTGATGAGGTTCTGTGCACGAATTTGAGGGGGTCATGGGGATTGCTTAATTTCTATGGAAATGAGAAGGATTTCTAATTGCTTAGGAGTTGTTCATAAACACTTTTCCTCAGTATAATATTTTAAATTGTTGCATATTTAATAAACATTAACTTTTATAATAGCAAATACTTACTGAGCATTTTCTATTTGCTAGCCTTTTTTTCTAAATGATTTTCACCTTCTAATCTTCACAATGATCACATAATATGGGTACTTGGAATTTTCATTTTATGGATGAGGTAATGAGACACAGAGTCATCAAGTAACTGCACAGAAGTCACACAGCAGATAGGTAGAATGTGCTGGTAACGGTGCTGGTCGAAGAAACTCAGAGCTATGGGGAAATATAACAATGAAAACATCTATGGTCATATCACGAAGGCCCACTACTATTCGCTTTATCATATACTCGACTGTAGATTTTTTCATTGTAGATACACGAATATTAATATGATTTTATGGACTATAGATATATTTACATGTATAGTGCTCTGTATTCTTTCAGTTCAGCTTATATTCTGAGCAACTTCCCATGTCATTGGAGAATTTTTTATTTATATGTATTTTTTGAGACAAGATCTTGCTCTGTCGCCCACCCTGGAGTGCAGTAGCACACTCATGGCTCACTGCAGCCTCATCCTCTCAGGCTCAAGCAATCCTTTCATCCCCAGCCTCTTGAGTAACTGGGACTATAGGCGCACACCACCATGCCTGGCTAATTTTGTATTTTTTGTAGAGACGGGGTTTCACTGCGTTGCCCAGGCTGGCCTCCAACTTCTGAGCTCAAGCAATCCACCCACCTCAGCCTCCCAAAGTGCTGGGATTACAGGCGTGAGCAACTGCACCCAACCAAAACATTTTTAAATGTCTGACTGTTCATTTTTATCACACAGGGGCTGCCTGACCCTGTGCAGACTTCTTAATCTCTTTGCGTCTCAAATCTCCATCTGAAAATGGATATAATAATAACACCGGTATTAAAATTTTATGCAGACTAAATAGCCAAGTACACCTAGTATAGCTCCTGACATACAGTAAATTTTCAGTAATTAGTAGATTTTATTATTACTACTACATTTTTATCTCCCCCCTATTTTTTATTTTTATTTTGTAGAGATAGGGTCTTGCTATATTGGCCAGGATGGAGTGCAGTGGTATAATCATGGTTCACTGCAGCCTTGAATTCCTGAGCTCAAGCCATCCTCCTGCCTCAGCCTCTTGAGCAGCTAGGACTACAGGCATGGACCACCATGCACAGTTTCCCTCCACTTCCAGCCATTTAATTTCCCCAACAGTTTTCATTCTTAAAATGCTTTGCTGACTGTTTTGAAGTGGTAACCCAGCTAAATCAAGGGAAACCAGTCAAATATTGTTAGTACTTCATTTTCCCACATTACAAAACTTCTCTTCCCCTCCATTTGGTTCCATTTTATGATTTCCATGTGGCCTTCTCGGAGATCTTCTGGTGCCTCAGGGCTCCTTTAACCTTGGACAGTGATCGTCCCTGTTACTTTTGTCCAGCTCTGGCTCGTGTTGTGTGGGACGGGTGTGAACTCTGACAGCTTGGGTCCTCCCTAGGAGACAGGAGAGGAAGCAGCTGGCTCGGATGGCTCCTCCTAAAGCAGTTGCCCTGTTCACCATCTTTTCTGATAAATACCGTTTCTGAGATACTCAATGCTGGGGAGTTGAATGTTGAGGAGGTAGAGGTCAGCAGACCAATGGGCCTGTGGCTACAACTAGAAGGACTCATTTTTCCCCTGCACAGAATGTGTCCTGGGAATGGGAAGGAGGAGAGGGCGCCCATGCTGCAGGCTGAGCCAGTCTGCAGGGCCCAGCTTAGAGCCCTGGTACTGCCACAGCTAGGGCAGCCACAGTCACCCTGGAACTCACTAGGCACCCTGCACACTCCATTCCTGACAGACAGTTCCTTCCACACTCTGCAACTCCAGCAGCAGTGTGTGTGTGTGTGTGATGGGGAGGTTGTGAGGAGTGTGTCTAATTGCTGGAGTCCACAGTCTACCTGACTACCTGGAATAAAGGCTGAGAAAATGCATCAGGCATTTTCTTTTCTGTAGAGGGAGATGAATTCATTCATTCACCAAAACCCGTGAGGTAAAAATTCCCTAAACACAGGAAAGGATTACTAGCAGTCTGGAAGAAAGACAAATGGACACTTTAAAGACACTTTTTTGTTTGTTTTTTTATTGGTTTTTTCAAACAAATAAAGGGAACAAAGGCATAATTTATATTACTGAAAACATTGTCAGAAAACAGATATTCACTTTTCATAATATTAATAGTTTGCATTAATTGAGGACATTGTCTGTGGCAGGCTCTGTGCTGCAAGTACCTTTGTCCATTATCTATTAAGTGGGGGTTCTTATTATTGTTCCCATTCTCCAGATGGGAAAATAGAAGCTTTGACATAGCAGGCATTTTATTCCAGACCAAGGCATTTTTACAGAGCAGGCATTTTGTCCAAGTATACACTTTGTTCTGTCAGGAGTTAAGTGACAGGACAGTAATTTGCAACAGAGGGTCTAACTCTAGAACCTGTGTGCTTAATGAAACCTTTTATTTCTCCCAAATATATCAATTATATACATATATGTATACACAAACATATATATATATGAAGTACTTGTGCATGAATACATTTATTCTTCTTTTCTGTTGCAGATATAAATATTTCTGGTTGTGCCATTTTGATTACCCAACTAGGAAAAGAGAGAGAGAGAGAGATGGAGAATAACATAGGCTTTTGACTGAACACCTGAAATATCGAAAGAGCACATTAAATTCTTTGTAAAAATATTCTCACATAATTTGAGCAAAGAGAAAAGCAATCTCATTAGCTCAGAGGAAATTGCAGATGATTGCTGGTGACCAGGCATCTTGTCTACCCAGTCTTTGCCTCCGAGGACAGGTCAGAGGCTTCAGGTCAGTGTCAGGTGTGTGTGATCGCTGGTGTCAGGAAAGCAGGTAAATGGTTCAAGCAGGGACTACCGTTCCTTGCCACTGCTGAGGTTTCAGATACATCTGGATAACATTAGCCAGGCTGCAACAACAACAAACCCACCAGTTCATTTACAAATAATTAGATAGTTAAACAGCAGTGAGATAGAGACAGAGACAGAGAAGAGATAGAGGTGGAGGTGGAGGTGGAGGTAGAGATAAGTGTATCTAGTGAAGATTGCAATATCAGCAATGTCCCTGAGGGAAGGTTTTCCTTGATTAGTTGTCCAAACCATTTCACACAAGGGGATGTAGACAAAAGTGAAATTAAATAACAAATACTGGTAATTAGTACTTACTGAGTCCATTCTCTACTCCAGGCTTGATGCTCAGCATTTTGTATTTATTATCTCAACAAATCCTCACAACAGTCACTGGAGCCTGACACACAGAAGACAAAGCTGAAGACGCTCAGGTTGACTCAAGCCCTCTGACTCCAGTCTGCACTCCTTGACTTCACACCATGGTGTCACTTATGCGAATGACTTTTTTCATGACCATCAGTTTTTCTCAAGGCTCTGGAATGTAATGTCTGGTGGCTGAATTCAAACATTATTTTCATTAGTTCTTTAATGATTATTTTTGTGTAAACTAATTTTGTCTTTCCATGGGATTAGGAAGCTTAATAGATTCAGTTTATTTAAAGCCTTGTATCTTATCTGTGTGGCTTTATCACAAATTACCTCCTAAACAGACCCCCACTCCCCAGAGCACAAATAAGGCTTCTTTTTACTAATGAACAAAAGGCATGCCCTTAGGCAGAATAATTAGACAAAGACACCTTTCTCCAGCATGTCGCAGCCCAGCTCCAGAGTGTGCAGGGGGTGGGTGTGAGATGGGATTTTGGTTCCCACTGGCGCCCCTCACCCAAGTGACTTTCAGCAGGGCATAGCCACCCAGCTAACTTTGAGCAGGGGACAGTGATGGAACATGCACACTCTATCATTCAATGCAGAGGGGAAATGTACGCAACCTATACCTGTCATTTCTTGCTCGTTCTGATATTGCGGGGAGGCACTAAACTTACCAACTTAAAACAGTTTCCACCAGGTTAGAGCAGCCTCTTTCAGATGGGCTCGGTCTCTTTGTGGTGCCTGCTTAGGCTTTTCTGTGTTTCTCTCTCTTCCTCCTTCTCATCCCCAGGATGACATCGCTACCCAGGGGCAGGGTGTGTGAATGAGTTCTTAGAGTTGTCTTCCTGCTACCCTCTGCATCCTCAACAACTTCCAGCACTTTGCCCTGCTGATCTCAGGGATTTCACTCTTCCTCTGAACTGGCTGGTGTAATAACCAGACTGAACTTACCACTATTGACTCCACACCATGCCCTTGGGATGTAAAGTTCCCTTCCTGCAGTTTCTCATCAAAATCCCAGGTGCTGTGCTCACCAGCCCCCTCAGTACCTTTGTATCCTCTCAGAGAACCTGAGAAGCATCTGGGACTCCTACATGCACAGCCTGTGTGGAAAGTGGTGCTGCTTTGGGCTCACCTGTGCAAATGCCTTCCACTTTTGATGAAGTTCTACCAGGGCCATATTAGGGAAGCTTGACAGGAGCCAGACACTCACAGACTCTCCTTATGCCTATCTTGGATTTCTCTCGGGCTTTCTATCCCCTCTGCCATAAGGCCCTCAGAGGCAAGGGAACCAGGAAGTTCCTCCATGTAATGCTCTACCCCTCTCACTCTCCCCACCGGCTCGCACTTCCCAGCCAGAAGGAACAGCACTTCTCCCTGGGAGGGTGTTAACATCACCGATATCATATGCTGAGTCTTCATATCCAGCAGCTGTAATAAAATTGTGTGTTCTTAGTTTGCCAGGGTGGCCTTTTGACCTACGAATGAGAGAGTCACAACTTTAGAAAATTCTTTAAAAAAAATTGAACCTGATTTTTAAGCCCAACATCTCACAATTAATTCAAAAAGTGTGTTTGTTCTGGGCAACTATCTTCTCTTTCTATGGGTAGTAAATGTCATGGATTAGCTATAATAAAGATAGATTGAAAAGTGACATAATTTATTTTGGAGAATAAAAATATGTTGGCCACATGTTTCCAAAACATGATCCTCATTACACATTTTGATCATTTCCTTCAGTCTGGGCCATGAGGTTTTGGTCCCTCTCCAAGTATCCCACCCATGATATTGTCTGCTAAAGCAAGTTCACAATAACAGAGATGATCTTCTGTTTTCTTAGCCTTTTCTCCTCCAGTAAGAAGAAGGGTCCTAGGTCAGAATGCCGGTGGGGAGCGGGGTGGGGGTGGGGTGGGAGGCGGGAACTCTTCCAGATGTGTGTCCAACATGACCCTTTAGCCATGGCTTCTTGAGTCACTGCCCATTCTGTCTTGACCTGGCTCTGCAGGACTAGGCAGTAGGTCCAGGTCAGTGCATAATTACCCACAAACGCCATAGTTTATTCTATAAAGTTTTGTTTGTTTGTGAGACAGAGTCTTGCTCTGTAGCCCAGGCTGGAGTGCAGTGGTGCAGTGGTGCAATCTTGGCTCTCTGCAACCTTTGCCTCCTGGGCTCAAGCCATCCTCCCACCTCAGCTTCCGGAATAGCTGAGACTACAGGCACGCCCCACCACACCTGGCTAATTTCTGTGTTTTTGTAGAGATAGGGTTTCACCATGGATAGAGATAGGGTTTCACCAGACACCCAGGCTGGTCTCAAATTCCTGAGGCCAACTGATCTACCCACCTCAGTCTCTGAAAGCGTTGGGATTATAGGCCTCAGCCACCGCACCTGGCCCTATTTCTATAAAGTTAATAAACACTAAGGGTATTCAAAGTGGCCCAATAGTGCAATTGAAAGAGCATGAACTATTTGTTTGGACAGATAACTGCCCCTGTCTAAGCATCAGTTATTTCCTTCACGAATAAGTTTACTTACCAGGGTCTTACGATAATCACCTGAGATTCTGAACATGTAGGACATCTATCCCATTTTCTGGCAGTCAATGGGAACTGAATGGATATTAATTCCATTTTGCTCCTTGCCAGCATCTTCACCCTGAGCATTTCACTATGACTAGAATTCTCTAAAAAATGAAATAATGGACGTTGCCTTCTCTCTGAAATAATCGTGTAGTTTCAACAAACGTAGTCTCTAAATAGGAACCTAAGTCAATAGGAAATGATGTCAAATCAGAAACTTGGGGGTATAGTTGCTGGCATTTGTGGGGTGCAATTGATAGTCATCAGACTCCCTTTCTGGTTTCCTGTGATCACAGAGGCATCATCTGAGGAACATAGGAAGTGCTGCAAGCTGAGGCTGAGGCCTAGCCAGGGCAGAGGGCTGAAGGAGGCTCTTCCACATTGGGAAGGATGTGGTCGCCTACATGATAACGGGGCAAGTGCTCATTACCTCGGCTCCACTGTCATGCTAGGTTCCTGGGGGACATTGTATTGGATCATCATGTCTTTCTACTTTTCTGGGAATTTTATATTAAGAACTAAAGGGGAGTAGTAGAATTTTATATATAGAATTTATATACAGAATTTCATATATGGTTGCAACTCTTTGCCTATCATTGACCTTGAACACGGTTTTTTCCAAGTAAATATCAAAGCCTCAAATGCCTGATTGGGTATTTGTCAGTCCCTGAGTGTGTATGAAAAGTTCTATCTGGATAACCTACAGTGAAAACATACGCTTTGCTTCTGCTAACGAAATAAAGATTTTCACTTGCTTCAATTGTTTTTACCCAGTTTCAACTAGAAACAAACTAGTATTTTCAATGAAACCAAAGTTATCAAGAAATGAGACATTCATTTTCAAAAAAATCCCTCAGCCAATCTGAGAAGTGGGGGAACAAGTTCACATTCCCAGAGTGAAGAAGAGGTGCATATCTGTAGCTGTGATGTCCCTTCTGCTCAGACTGAGTGCCCGAGAGAGAAGGCTGAGGAGACAGGAAACCTGGAGCAGGAGAAGCCGTGCCAGGATGAGGAAGGGGAACCTCGTAGAGTGTTCACAGAGAAGATGGATGTCCCCGGGCCCTGCACCCAGATCAGTCATTTCTGAGGGTGCTGATTGGTCAGGATCACACGGGAACTCTACCCATAGCTATATGACACCATGATAATCAGTCCATTTGCCAGGGTAAAAGTTATTCACATCTTGTTGACTCTTAGAAACTTTTAGAAATATTCTTTCTCATTATTATTATTTCATCATGATTATCTAACTGGTTTCAGGGGAGAGTTGGTCCAAGTTACCACGTGTGCTATGACCTGAAGCCACCTGTCCACTTTTCCAGGTGAGAGTCCTCACTGGTTTACCTGGCAATTGAATGCTCATGGCACAGACCCAACACTTCCATGACCCACACACAGGGCTCTGCTCTGGACCCACGGTGGATGTAGGACCTGAGAGTCCTATTTGGTGTGGAAGTAGGAGAGCTACCTATCATCTCCTCACTGGGAGAGGAGGGAGTTTCCAGGGAACTCCCAGCAGTGCTTTTCCAAGAAAGTCTTTGCAAAATTAGAGTTCCCAGGAATTCTCTAAGCTCTACTGTATTTAGCCTGGTTATAGCCCATGAGCCGAAGGTTGGAGTCATCAATTTTGTCTATCTCTTAGCAAGTCTTTGAGAAATATAGCCAACTAGCCCAGGGTTTCTCAGCCTCTGCATTATTGACATTTTGGGCTGGATAATTCTTTCTTGTGGAGCTGTCCTGTGCATTGTAGGATGTTTAGTAGCATCTCTGGCCTCTACTCACTAGATACTAGTAGCATTCTCACTCCGTTTGTGACAACAAAAAATGTCTTCAGATGTTACCAATGTCCGCTGGAGAGGGGATTGCCCTCCATTGAGAATCTCTGGTTTTGTCCTCTTCTTTTGGATTACTACCATTCTCCTGAGCTTAGAATGTCAGCGGAGATTGGGACAAAATGAAACTCCCACTGAACATCCAGTATGTAAAAATTCTCATCACTCAATGAGTAGTATCACCTAATCTTCTTTGCCACCATCTATTTTCTTAAGGAATTGGAGTAGATATTACAAAAAATACCTCTATCGCTCAGCATATAGCACTGCAGCTTTGCTAGACCACTTGTTACCGGCTACTTTCATATAACACATGCTAGATTTCATTGTTGCTACATCAAAGTCATATGTTGTAGGGATTGTTAAAGCCCCTTATTTCATCAAGAAGGATGCCTTTCCTATACTAGGAGCTCCATAAATATTGACTACCCTTAGGAGTAATTCATATGAGAAATCTATTGCAATGAATGAAATGTGTTAAAATTAAACTATAACTCTTTGTTACGGTGTTTACAATTTCCAAAACACTTTTACAAACATTGGCTCATTTAATCCAAACAATATTTTGAGGCAGGAAGGGATTCCCCATGCGGAAGAGGGGGTCATGTAAGGCCTCTCAGCTAGTAAATGGTACAACTGAAACTAAAACCTATTTCTTCAATACCAAGCAAATCCACATATTGTGCTATACAGGCGAGCATGCAATCATTCAGTTCTGCTTTTAATTCGAGTTCAACCTGCTGTTAGCTTGACTTGTTGCTCTCTGACACCCAGTGCACTCAACTATGAAAATGAAATTGAAATGCCTATCTACCAGCATTGGCTTAGATAGATGCATAATATGCCTGGCATAAAGTGGGAGCTCAGTGGATTCCATATCCTTTACCTCCTTCCTCTCTACTCTGCCTCCTTGTTGAAGCAGGATCAGCACAAAGCTACTGTTAGGAGGCCTAGCTTTGGCTTTGGGGTATGCTCTTTATCTTAGGATTTTAGTTCTTTGACTTGAATGACAATAAATAACATCTCTAGACAGAGGAACTCCCCATCATGAGGTGTGGTGGGGCTCTCAGCTTTGCCCTTTAAGTGGAGGCTCTGTGACGTGGGGCCTCATGACCAGTCGTGGGGCTGCCATACCCATCCTCTTCCCCCAGAGGTTCCCCACGTCCACACCTCACCTCACAGCAAACATGGGCAAGGAAGGAACTGTCTGCAAATGTCCCATTTATCCTGTACTCGAGGAGGTGGTAAAAATTAATTCACTGAAGAGTTTGATTCAAAAAATAATGAAGTTCTATAAATAAAAGCATATCTGTAAATTTGGGACGCTTTTTTCCTAAAATACAACCTTTCAGTATTAGAAAATGTGATGATGACAAAAGCTAGGTTTTACTGTTGCAACCAGACTGTGCGTGACAAAAATGAACTTTCTCCTTTTCTTGTTTGGCAAGACTTTTACTTGAATATTCTGGCTCTATGAAGCCTTCCCAGTGATCCATTAACTTCTTCCTGCTCAGAACATTTATCTATGTCATGGAATCAAGGACTCATTAGTTTCATTTTTTTCCTTTGAAGAACAAGTGAATAGTATGCTGGTATTCCTATTGATATTCACTCAAAAGAGTCAGGCTGTTTGATTGCTGCATTATGTTTCATCCAGTGAACTGGAAGTCTTCCTGCTTCAACCTTTTTCATTAAAGGGCCAAATTCCCTACTTGGGTACACTTACAGGAACACATTCTGCATCCTTGTAAATATACAGAGAAGTCTGAGCCCCTTTTCCCTCCCTTGTCATTTATTCCAGTTCTTGCTGGGTGAGTGTGGTGTGGTGGGAAGAGGGTAAGTCTTACGGACCATCACACTCGCTCTATGTCCCTTTTCTGCTACTAGTGATGCTTGCGTGATCTTGGAAGCTACAGAGTCTCTCTGAATCTCCAGTTCCTCCTCTGAGAAAGGGGATGAGAAAATCACGTAAAGTTCCAGGCCTGACATTGACTTGGCCCTCCACCCATCCAAGCCCTCCCTGGGCAGCCACTCAGGAAGCAGAACATGATGTGGCCATCTCAGGCCAGGCTGCAGTTGGCCTTTCCTCCCTTTCCCGTCCACCTTTGGATAACATTTCTGTGCTCCTCAGCGGACTGAGGGTAAGGGAATGCAGCGGAAAGGTGATAATTAGGGCGAATATCTTTGTGTTCCATCTCGCTGCTTTTCTGTTGCTCAATAAACATAGTTTTGGTTACGCTTTTTTGCTTGTTAAAAAAAAAAAAAAAAATCTTAGAACCCAGAAGTCAGAAAACTTGATTGCATAAGAAAATTCTCTGTAGAGAATTCTCTGCAGATTGTATCTAAGTAAACACCGTTAGCATCAATTTAACTAACTTCATGTGACCCTGGGGAATGGAGCTTAAAGCTGCAAGTGAAAAAAAAAATCACAAAACGAATAATAAATTTTTTTATTTCCCCCCGAAATGTCTCCATTTAAAAGGTCGTGTTTGGTTTTGTTTTTCTCATCACTGTAGGAGATCAAGGCAATAGATTTTGTAGTCGGACAGACCCGGATTCAGATCCCAGCCTCGCTGCTTACTATCAAGTGTCTTAATTTATCAAAGTCTCAAATCTGTACCTAGAAAATATCTATAAAGGGCATTTGTCCCCACAACAGAACCGCTGCCGCCATCGCTGTCTTTCAAGATCGCCCAGGTGCCTCCACCGCCACCACGCCTCTGGGAAGCGGCAGCGCGACCCTCTGACCAGCCAGCCCCTCCCGCCGCGCCCTCTGCCCACCTGCCAGCGCACCCCGCCCTCCCTCCCGCCCTGGCAGCCGCCCCATCTCCGCCCCTTCGGGCCAGCGGAGCCTCATGGCTCATAGGGCGTCCACGCCGCAGGGGTGGCCGTGGACTCGGCTGTGGGACACGTCATGGGCAGCACCTTCAGCTGGGGGAGCTCGGAGCCTGCCCAGCCTGCTGCCCAACAGACCTCCACCCGCGCTGCCCCCCAGCCCTTGCAGATGGGGCCCTGCGCCTACGACAGCAGGCAGTTCCTGGACTGTTCGACCACTCAGAGTGACCTGTCCCTGCGTGAGGGCTCCAGCGAGGCCCTAAAGCAGTGCAAGTACAACCATGGTCTGAGGTCCCTGCTCTGAAGAGTTGGTGCAGACTCGGGGGCCAGCCCTGCACCCACCTGTACCCTTTGCTGACAGCTGGACCACAACACTAGATTGTACCAGATAGCTGGGATTGGAAGTGAAGAGATTTCTCACCCCACGAATAACCCAAGACACAAATGTGGAAATAAAAGAGTTTATTTAAAAAAGAAAATATCTATAAAAATGAGATAATAATAATGATAGTATTTTGTTAGGCTCAGATGTCATAAAGCATGCAGTATAAAGTGCCATGCACATAAAAAGTACTCAATAAACAGTAGCTACTATTATTACAGTCATAAGAACATTTACTACATTATTTATTTTCACATAGAACTGAGCTCTTTCAGAGAATAGTTTGTACATTTAACTCTATACACGTAAACTCACTGATTTTTCTGTTTTTCTGTGGCTAAGCAAATAAGGAAAGTCAGAGAAACCTGCTGAACCACGGACTGCAAATTCAAATTCTGCCAATTTCAGAATACAAATATGGAGTTTTGATAATTACTCTAACTTATAAGTAAGTAAATATAAAGAGAACGGGACTACAGTAAAGTATAGCACGTGATTCAATCTCTCTGAATCCATTAGTACTTTGCTAATTTGCTAGTTAAAAGTTGACTTAAAAGTGACAAGAAATTAAATTAGGGATTTACAGAAGAGACACATCAATTATAGCAACAGGGATAAGGGAATAAATTCTAGTTAATACGAACATGACAGGCATTTCTCTATTCTCAATCATCTAATGAGAGTTGGGATTGTTTCCCTATTTTAAACTTAGTTATTGTTGTAAAGAACACTATAAGCACAACTGGATTAATCATACTATTGATTCATGAAGCACTATAAGCATAAAGCACTATAATCATTTATCTAAATGTATGTCACCTTTATGTTTCTTATTTGAGTCTACTACATGTCGGTTATTTATTTAGTGAGTCAATAAATACCTAAGACTCCTTCACTTAACTCAAGAACAAAAGCATTATAAATAATCTACATGCTCCTCTATATTAAGAAATCAACTAAAGAAGTACTAATGAATGATGATCTCTCAAGATTTGTCCAGTTTCCTGTTTTTTTACTCAAGAAACAGTCACACATCCTGTTCTGTTGGAGATGGGACCTTGGTGGTTTTGTGGAAAGTGAAACGAAACTAGATAAAACCTCTTGCTCCCTAGCTTGTCTTACTTATTTGAGGTCAAACATAATCCACTTATTGGGCCATCTGCAGGATTTCGTCCTTTGCTCATCCAAGTCCATTTTCCACCTAACTCTGCCTTAAAAGTCTGACCGCCCTGGGCTGCATGGATGGTCTTCCTTATCCTGCAGGTGTTGTTTGGGGGTCGAAAATGGAAACACCAGCAGGCAGCTGGGAAATAGGAGAGTGGGGTCAGCGTTCCCTCCCTGAAAAGGGGCCTTAAGTTGGCTGCATCCTCCCCCATTGGCCAATATACAGTGCCATTTGCCCCACAGCCAGAGCTGATGTCCAGGATCCAAGAGGTGTGGCTAGGAGTGGCTGTTCTCTTCTATATCCATTAGCTCACTGAAGAAAGTTGTTTCTTTTTTCCCAAGACCTTTGAGCTACAGGCTTGAAAATCCTAGTGCTCAAAGAAGACATACAGGCCCAATAAGCTGACTTGAGCACTCAAATCACTAACATTTTCTTTAGCTCAGCATAGTAGTCAGTAGGAAACAGAAGAAAAGATAAGATTTTGTGTTTTAAAAGTAGCAAAAGTTGTTAAAGAAGAGGAAAGAAAAAGTAGTCAAGCAGAACCCCTTCCAGGCCTTTCTAACCAACAAATTTTACATATTGTCTCTAGGTGCTCAATAATATGCAAGGATATGTTTAATATTATAAAACACGAATTCTTTTTTTAAGTAAATTTTAAAGTAAAATTCAAAAGTAATGTGTTTTCTATTAGACCATTTCAAAAGTACAGAAATGACACATATAAAAATACTCATGAGTGCAACGTCTGGAGATAAGCATTTCAAAGTCTGTGCCCTTTTTTCTCTACCCCAGGCTGTCTCTTGTGAACCCCTTCACAGGACTGAAAGCAAAAAGCACCCGAGACAAAATAGTCGACAGGGATTTCCAGGTGGGTACAGCAACTTCTAGAATTGTGGCTTCTATAAGATGACTCCTGGGCAGTAGACATTACTTTTTCCATAGTATTTGTATGTGTGGGGAGTTGGGCAACAGATGCTATAGTATATGAAAATATTGCTTTCCAAGATTTCCTTAGATTTTATTCAGATTTTGTGTTAACTACATAATATAATGTTGATTCTATTATTCGGAGTCATTGTATCTCACCCACCTCAGGTAGAAAAGAAAATAAGTTGAACCCAAATCATCAGAATATTCAGGGCATCCATCCATACAACCCCCTGACCCATTAGGTAAAATGAACCCCTCATTAATAATGAAAGTATCAATCTCAATTCAATAGATATTCATTGAGGCCCTACGATATGCAGTGCAGTATATTCTAATAAGATGCTGTCAGCGTTTCTGTGAATCCAAAATGTAAACCATTTAATTGGCAAATATTAACTTAGAGCTGGTTTGCCTCTGGCTAGTTTTCCTCTGGTGTGGCCAAAATGTTCCTGGTGAAGCTCACCTTAGCCAAAAGGAGAAGGGCAGGAGAAGTAAAGGACTATAAATTTTGACTTGTTTTTCCCCCATAATGGTCGTCTGCACTACACACAAGGTCACTGTCCTCTCCAGCTGTGTGTGAGTCAAAGGTCTTAGGGAACCATGACCAAAAGCTTAGAATTAAATTAATCTGGGATGACCTTTTTTTTTTTTTTTCTTTTGAAACTGAGTCTTGCTCTGTCACCCAAGCTGGAGTGCAGTGGTGCAATCTCGGCTCACTGCAAGCTCCACCTCCCCAGTTCACACCATTCTCCTGCCTCAGCCTACCGAGTAGCTGGCACTACAGTTGCCCACCACCATGCCCGGCTAATTTTTTTTTGTAGTTTTAGAGAGACTGGGTTTCACCATATTAGCCAGGATGGTCTCCATCTCATGACCTCGTGATCCGCCCACCTCAGCCTCCCAAAGTGCTGGGATTACAGGCGTGAGCCACCATGGGATGACCTCTTATAAGAGTTTCTTCATACATAACTATTCTCTCTATAAAATGTAATAGCCATACCATCATAGATGTAGGCTAAGCCCTAGATACATAAAGATGTGTGTATTGGCCAGGCATGGTGGCTCACACCTGTAATCCTAGCACTTCGGGAGGTCGAGGCGGGCGGATCACAATGTCAGGAGTTCAAGACCAGCCTGGCCAACATGGTGAAACCCCATCTCTACTAAAGATACAAAAAATTAGCCGGGCATGGTAGTGCGTGCCTGTAATCCCAGCTACTTGAGACGCTGAGGCAAGAGAATTGCTTGAACCTGGCAGGCGGAGGTTGCAGTGAGCTGAGATCATACATTGCATTCCAGCTTGGGCAACAAGAGCAGAACTCCATCTCAAAACAAAACAAAACAAAACAAGAGATGTGTGTGTGTTTTCTTGTATATACAGGCATGCACTGAATAATAATATTTCAGTCAAAGATGGACAAATTATAATGAAACTGCCCTATACACGTGTAGCATTTTTCTTTTGTATTATATTTTTACTATACCTTTTCTATGCTGTGTTTAAATACACAAATACTTATCAGTGTTACAGTCGCATATAGCATTCAGTACAGCAACACACTGTGCAGGTTTGCAGCCTAGGAGCAATAAGCTATACCATATATCCTAGGTATGTAGTAGGCTGTACCATGTAAGTGTGTGTTAAGGGCACTCTACAATATCTGCACAACAAGGACATCGCCAAAGGATGCATTTCTTAGGATGTATTCCTGTCGTTAAGGGACACATGACTACATATGTGTGCTTGCTTTTGTTGTTGTTGTTGTTGTTGTTGTTGTTGTTGTTGTATCTAGTTTTGCTTCTTGTCAGATAACACTGGGCTGTCACAATATGCCAAGCACTGGGCCAAATCCTTGATATGCATCATGTCGGGAGTTCTCACAGCCACCCATATGGTAACCACAGGACCTTTGCCTCACAGGTAAGGAAATGGGGCTAGAGAAACCCAAGGTCTTGCCACACAGCTCATCTGTGGTAAGCAGAGGGCCATTTGGACCTATGTACTTCTGACATGACAGGCTCAGGTCTTGACCACTTTGTATATTATATGTATACTCAGATAATTACTGAGCTGTTGAAAAATCAAAGTATCAGAGAAATTTGAGAAGATGAGACTAAGGATCATTCATCTCTCAACTCTTTCCCAGTGGAAATCTACTTTTCTCTATGTTATATTTGTAAGATCACATTTCTAGAAAGGGTTTCATGGCAAAAACATAAATTAAAACAACACCATCGACAATAATAAATTACAAAGCCTGAGTTGAACTAGAAATGAAAATTCATGAAAGATTTACAATCATGAGTTATATTCAAGTTGAGGACTGCCATTTTAGTGGTGAATGGCAGCCCAGTAGCAGAAAGTGGTTAAACAGAAGTAACCTTGGGCCTTTGCAGAGCATATGGGCCTTGTAATTTCTGCTGTGCATAATGCCTGACTCAGAGTAGTCTATCAAAAACTCATGGTTGGATGACCAGGCACGGTGGCTCATGCCTGTAATGCCAGCACTTTGGAAGGCTGAGGCAGGCAGATCACGAGGTCAGGAGGAGACTGAGACCATCCTGGCCAACATGGTGAAACCCTGTCTCTATTAAAAATACAAAAAAATTAGCTCGGTGTGGTGGCATGCACCTGTAGTCCCAGCTACTCAGGAAGCTGAGGCAGGAGAATCCCTTGAACCCAGGAGGTGGAGGTTGCAGAAAATGAATTTTTCCTCAAACCCCAATCCAAAGTGGACTTTGACTTAGACTTGATTAGTGGAAGTGTTTACGAATTTTGTACAAAATCAAACATCACCACTCAAGGCATGCATGTGATAGACTTGTCATTGCAGTCTGCCCTGCTCACGGTTAACCTCCAGAAAAATGAATACCATTTAATGTCATATCCATTTTTTAATCGAGAGAGATAGGAAGATCAGAGAAAACTTATGTAATGCATATTGACTAGTACAAAAGAATCACACTAAAAATGTGTACATATTATACCAGAAAAACAACATAGTGAGTAGGAGAGGTTGAACCAGATAAATAAACATGGGTGACCTAGAAAAGCTGTTGGTGAGAGAGTAGAACCCTGAAAAAGATGAGGCTGGTCACTTGTATAGATTTCTGCAAAGCTTCTGCTTTGAGAAAATATAGAATTTGGCAACTCCACATAAAGTCACCACATGAATGTTTAGCTAGAAGACTGTTTACAAGCACACTGGTGGTAACTATGGCTTCCCAATTCATAATTATAAACAAAGACTCAATAAACATTTATTGAATGGGATGGCTCTAACTGTCTGCTACCGTGCACCTCCCACAAGGCACAATAGTAGGTAGCTATGTCCTGTTTCTCTACATTGTGAATGGTGAGGGTGGATGTAGACGTTTTGGGTATCCTATCCACCTCAAATTTGCCCGACGGAATGCTGGATTCCTTTCTGACAGTGCCGTCATCTAAAATGCACACCAGGAACTGTATGACTTCACCAGGTCTTTCTCGATACCAATATATAGATGTTTCAGAAATTGTTACTCCAGACACCACACATTCCAGGCGGGCTGTTTTTGACAGCATTTTAGTACTGGAAATTTGAGGTTGCTCTAGGTGACCTGCACCATATACACACACTGGGGGGAAAACATGGGAGGGAGTAAATAAACCAAGAATTTGGAATTTATAAAAATATATGACAATAGAGAATATCAGTCCAAAGTGATTGGGGGAGCAAAACTACTTACGAGCCCCAAGGACTGCCAGTGTTGACGCGTGGAGCAGTGACAGCATGTCTGCAGGCACTGTGCTCTCTGCCAGGGCAGCCTGGAATCACCGCAAAGAAACGCTAGACCCCTGTGGCTTGGCTGAGTCCACCAAGTCAAACTTCCCGTGGGTGAAGGTGGCATGGGGCCTCCTGCATCATTGTAAAGCGGTGTCCTCACCACCTGTTAGCACTTCCAGTCTGTGTGAAGACAGTCCTACGAGGTCTGAGGCCTGAAATCAGACCACATAGTTTAGACAACCACCTCAGACCACACGGCGGCCACCGCAGCAAGTTGTCAGGCTGGTGTCGTTGGTTGTCAGGGCTGTGACATGCAGCCTTGTCTTCTGAGAGCTTGTCTTCAACCAGCTGGAGAGATGTTGGTCCGTCAAGCTGCTTAGCTCTGCTCTGCTACCCACACAGCCTGCAGCACGGGGCCCTTCTGGTCACCTTCATGGGGCAGGGCCCTCCATCCCAGTTTGTTTGCTTCTGTTGAAGATTCAGGTTCCTGTCCCCTCCCTCAGCTACCTGAATAATGTACGTGTCCTGAATCCCAGCCTCTCCTCGATGACACTTTCCTAATGTCTGTTGTTCTTTCTCTAACCCAAGACATTTAATCTGTCCCAAGGTATTTTTACAAACTGCTGTCCCCCATTGCACCCCTTAAAAGCTGCTGTGTTCCAGATTTCCATTCTTAATTTACCCACTGGGAACTGCGGCTCACTGCCACCACCCAGCATCGCAAGAGAGTATCAAAACCTTATATCACTGTCCTGGGGAAAGAGCAAAGGTCAAAGTATGTTTTCTACCAAATGCATGTCACTTTTGCACCATCATAAAGTAAAAAATACTTAAGTCGGTCCTCAGTTAAATCGAAAACTGTCTGTACCCGTATCCAGCTAACTCTGGGACATTTTCAAGTACGTCTGACACGGGATCTCAAACCAAGTCTGCTCATAGCTAGAGTGAACTCATTCCCTTCTCCCAACCCGTATCTTCTTCCGAGTTCCCTGTATGACATGACTACCCCAAGGACGTGATGTGACCTTGCCCCAGGTCACCAGCAGCAATGCACCCACATTGCCCAGGCCGGGAACCTGAGCATCAGCCTCAATTCTCCCCTCTAACTAATTCACCACACTCCAATTCCTGAGGATTCTACGTCCTAAACATTTCCTGGCTCACCACTGCCTCCACCTCATGCACCTCCGTGCGTGCCATCTTGGCCCCCCACCCACCTTCCCCATGGCCACTAGACTGACCTGGTCATTTTCCTGCTCTAAATTCCTCCCTCGCTCTACCTTGCCTCTGAAGATGAAGCCCAGAGTTCTTAGGATAAGAGGCTCTCTGTGATGTGGCCAGTGCCTCCCTGTCCTTCCATCTTCATTCAGTCACTCTCTGCCTAGAATTCCACGACCCACTTCTGTGGATTGACTTGCAGTTTTTTGTGTTTGGACTGCTTTCTAATCCACTTTCCCTGGCTAATTCCTATTTATCCTTTTGGGCTCAGCCCCAGGCAGTCTTCCCCAGGAAGCCCCTTACCCAGTAAGACCGGGATGGAGATGCTTACAATTGCTTTCTCTTAGCGCCGCCTAGTGTCTTCCTCTCTCCTAGCACCTCCTGCCCAAGCCTTGGCTTGTTTACCCATTTCTCTCTCATTCTGAACTCCAGTTAGAGTTCCCAGGGGAGTAAGATCATGTGCTGTTTATCTCTCTATTCCCAGGTGTTTATTGAATAGATGAAAGGGTGGAATAAGGGAATGGACGGCCATTGTAGCATTTTTTGTCGTTCTGATGTTAACGAAACATTACCATTTAAAATACAGTTTTTAAAGAGTTACCAAGCAATGGACACTTAGTGAATGCCTTTAATGTGTCAAGCACTTTGTAGCCATTATGATATTTAATCCCATAAATTTAATACAATCTTCACAAGGCCCTACTCAAAGCAGGCCAGGTAATAGGTCAAGGTTTAACAGCTTGTTGGTGACAGATTTAAGATTAATTCTGTCGGGCTGCAAAGCCTGAGCTCTTTGAATAGTTCTCTCTGCCTCTGTTTTCTCATGTATCTAATGAGAATAAAATCACAGCCTACTTTACCGGATGTTGCAAAGAATAAATGTTAGCCCAGGTAGAGTGTTTAGGGCAGTGCCTGACAAGGAGCAAGCCCTTGGAAACTGATGGTGATTTCTGTTATACTCTCCCACCCTGTCTTCTGTGACCTTGCCCCAGCTCACCAGCAGCAATGCACCAGCCACGCTCTTGTCTTGATGAGACAGACTAGCTGGGAGGCTCCCTAAAGCAACTGATGATGAGAGGGAAATAATTTGGGACCATTTCTAAGAAATAGAAGTTGAAAAGTCTGCTGATGATGCCTCTGAAGGTGAGATCACTTAAGAAATATATCATCTTGGTCTCTAAGCTAACCTATCACCCTGGAGGTTGAGGCTGAAACCAAGTGGTATAATTCAGAGGGAGATCAATTTTGAACATTGCTGTTTTCTCTATTTTGGAGATGAGGAATCTGATGGCTAGGAAATTTAAGACCTCGCTCAAGGTCACTGCGTTCATGAAGAGTAGAGCAGGTGTTGGTGAGGAGTGAAGGTAGAGGTTTGCGGTGGTGAAGGTTCACTGCAGCGGCAGAGTCTCCTCTTGAGGAAATGAAAGATGTTTTTCTGTAAGGAGGCGACTGGGGAGCTTGCTCCTCCATTTGGCCACTGCCTGATAATCACCTTTTCACCAAATTTGCTATTGTTTGGAGTCAAGCACTGAGAGAGGGGGCAGGCAGCAGAGGGGGCATCTCTCTGTGCCCATTTGGTTTTATCAGGACAATTAGAAAAATGAAATGAAGGAGCAACCCCAAAACAGAATGAAAGTTTACTCCCGTACAGCCTCTGTCCTCCTCACACAAGTTGGAAGGCCTTAGCCGTGACCTGAGACTTCACTAAGGTTGGAGACGCTGGGTTGTTTCAGAAGCAAGGCGTGGCTGCTTTTGCTTTTTTTTTTTTTTTTTTTTTTTGACAGAGTTTCACTCTTGTTTCCCAGGCTGCAGTGCAAATGGCACGATCTCGGCTCACCCCAACCTCTGCCTCCCGGGTTCAAGCGATTCTCCTGCCTTAGCCTTCCAAGTAGCTGGGACTACAGGCATGAGTCACCACGTCTGGCTAATGTTGTATTTTTAGTAGAGACGGGGCTTCTCCATGTTGGTCAGGCTGCTGTCAAACTCCCGACCTCAGGTGATCTTCCTGCCTCGGCCTCCCAAAATGCTGGGATTACAGGAATGAGCCACAGTGCCCAGCCTGCAAGGCGTGTCTTAAATATCAATCTCTAGCACAAAAACAGAAGTTGAGAGAGGTGGACAATGAGTGAAGGAATATGATGGACTGAGTTCCTTCAAAATTGTTTGGACTTTACATTCATCCATCTTTTTTACTAATGTCATCAAGTCACACATAAACTTTCAATCTTCCACTGAAAAGTGTTTGTTTTTGTTTTTTATTTGTATAAATTTAAAGGGTACAAGTGCAATGTTGTTACACACATATAATGCATAGTGGCAAAGTCTTGGCTTTTAGTATACCCCACACCTGGATAATACGCATTGTGATGTGAAATTACTTAATTTCCATCTGTACTCCTTCTGCCCCCCGCCACCCTTACAAGCCACCAAAGTCTCGTTCCATACCCTATGTCCACGTGTACACATTATTTAGCTACCACTTATAAGTGAGAATATCCAGTATTTGTCTTTCTATTTCTGAGTTGTTTCACTTTAGATAATGGCCTCCAGTTTCCTCCACGTTTCTGCAAAAAACAGGATTTCATTCTTTTGTATGGATGAGTAGTATTCCATTGTGTGTATATACCACATTTATTATGGATGAATAGTACTCCACTGTGTATATATACCACATTTTCTTTATCCAGTCATCCACTGATGGACATTTAGATTAATTCCATATTCTTGCTATTATGGACAGTGCTGCAATAAATATATGAATGTGGTATAATATAATAATTTCTTTTCCTTTGGGTGGATATCCAGTCATGGGATTCCTGGATTGAATGGTAGTTCTATTTTTAGGTCTTTGAGAAATTTCCATACTGTTTTCCAGAGAAGTTGTACTAATTTACATTCTCATCAACAGTATATTAAGCATTCCTTGGAAAAGGCATTTAAATTCAGCTTAGACTTCAAAGAATTTCTTTTTCTTCTGCACATAGAGTGGCAGAGGGGTTTCCTGTTTAGTGCTGGAGGATCAGTAACACAGGTTTTCTTTTTTTTCTTTCATTTATATTCTGTTAAAGAAGACTGCTTTATATGAAGGCAGTCAGCATAGTGATCTTATGTGTATGGCTTTGCTTTAATACAAAAATCACAGTCACATAACCTAGCAGACATTTGACTAAACCTCCTCATTTGTTAGATGGGAGAACAAAAGTCTAGAGAGACTTGGGATACACACATGTTCCACAGTGGGGTCCTGTTCAAGGAGAAGTGGAAGGCAGAGTCCCAGTGTCTCATCCAGGGAGTACTGCATCACCCTGCCATGGTGACTGTCTACTCACATCAGTTCCCGTGCAGCCTGCCCAGGGATGAACATACTGAGGAGTGTGCAATCTTGTTTCCTATGCTTCTAATTGCTGACTCTATTGCAAAATGGTAACAGTCCCAGGGCCAAGAGCTTGGAAGCTGGAAACAGGGGTACGCTTCCAGTCTCAGCTTTTCAACCATTTTGTGGTAAATCTCAGCAAGTCCTCCACCCTTGAAATCTCTTCCAAAATATTTTATTTGTGCATTCTTCAGGGGAGATGGTCAGACTCTTAAATGATCGTCTCTAACAGTACTGTCCAATAGAAATAAATGTGAGTCACCAAGGTGAGTCACACACTTAAATTTTTCTAGTTGCTGCATTAAACAAAGTAAAGAGAAACAGGTAAAATTCGTTTTAATGCTATTGGTTTTAGTCCAAGATACCTAAATATAATCATTTCAACTTTTGGTCATTATAAAATTTATTTCATTTTTTAGCACTAAATCTTCAAAATGTGATTTTGGACATACAGCCCATCTCAGCTTGGACTATTGTACTTGGTATGTTTCCCATGCTCAATAGCCACATGTGGCTAGTGGCATCCAGATTCAGGAGCACAGGTCATCCTGCAAAGGCTTCAGAGACAATGAATGGGAGCATCTTTAAACAGACCCCTTTCAATGAGATAGATCACTGAATCTGCACAGGCTGAGAGCCTCGTCCATAGTGGCACTGCGGAAGAGACCTCCAGGATAGATGGGGAGGCGAGGGACAGGGGACAGGACTTTTTTGCTTCTGTGCCCCAGGGAAACCCAAGGGACCAAGAGTTAGTGAAAATGCCCAAGGCCTTGTTGGATTGGGAGGAAGAGTCCTTTTTGTGCAGGCCTGGGGTGGCATGCAGGGCTGTGCAGGTCCCAGGCAGTGCAGTAGTTCATGCCCTCGATGCCTGTCTCCAGCTTCAGCGCTGCCAGGGTACAGCTGCTGCCATCCTTGGCTGTGATTTTATCTACTTTCAAGATGGAATCCCACTGCACATCCAACGTGGACATGGCCAGCTGGTGGAGCCCCTCAGGGACCTGGCCCTTCTGCTGCCGGTACCAGTGGATGTAGCTGATCCTGGTGCAGACCAAGCACTGCAGGATGACCGAGCTTCCCTAGCGCCCCAGGACATTGGCCAGCTGCTCCGGCCTGATGAGCCACCAGCCAGCTGTCAGGGAGACAGCAGTGAGGTAGGGATGACCCAAAGCCTCGCCACCTCTCCACAGGTCCTTAGGTAGGAGACTGACCTGGAAACAGGATGGCCCAAAGGCAGGCAAGGCGGCCCAGCACCTCTCTGATCCCAACCGGGGGAGAGGAGCCCAGAGTGACCTGTTTCAAAACGTGGACCTGAGCCACACTTTTCTGAGTTATGGTAACGGTCAGCTTAGGGCCTGAACTGCTGTTTCCCTTGTGGTGCAAGGAGGTAACCAATGAGAGAAATGGGGGAGGGAGAAAGAAGTCCCAGAGGAGCGACAGAAATCCGACCACAAGATGAAGGGTGGGATGACCAATAGCTAGAGTTCTAAAAAAGGCTTAAAGAGTGTTGATGGTATAATTAGCGAAACTCTTCGACTGCACTAATTGGTTTATGGTCATTGCTTTATTAAATCCTAAAATAACTCTATAGGATAAATGTTATCTCCAATTTAGAAATGAAGGAGTAGGGCTGTTTTTTTAAGTAGCTTTTACAAGGCTGTAACACCTAAGGAGAATCAGAGTTGGGACAGAAGCCAGGCCTGACTGGTGACAAATCTCCTGCTTCATGTAACCATCCTATACTCAGAGAACAATGAGTGTGCTGCTTGCTGCAGAGGAAGGGACAGACACAAAACAGCAATCCCTGACAAAAACCCATGCCCACGTCTGAGCCACCTTCGGACCATGGAACCCAGAGGTCCTAGGAGAAGGAGTTTTTCAGTGCCCTAAAATAACGTGATAGCTGTGTAGTCTTGGGCAAGTTATTTCACCTCTTTTTCCTCATTTGTAAAGAGGGGAGTCATGGGGCCACATGGAGAGTAAACAGGAGAATGTGAGCAGAGTACGCAGCACAGTCCCGTCTGCATAGACCATGCTCAGGAAATGTGGGGTGTTGTTATTGCACCTGAAAACTGGATGGGTTCCAGTAAATGATCTCTGGAGTTTGCACAAAGTAGAAATTATAGGGACTAACACAGTTTTCAAGAACCAGGTGTGTGTGTGTGTGTGTGTGTGTGTGTGTGTGTGTGTCCAAAAGAAGAAGGCTAAGTCAGGCCAGCAGACAGAGAGGGCCTGGAGGCAGGACCAGCTCATTCTCTGCCAGTGGCATGTCCTTGAAAATGGTGAAGATAGGGCATTGGGAAGGACACATCTGCCAGAGGCTTGGAGAAATAGACCCAGCCTTGACTTCCTACTGAAATGAAGGTTAATTTTCAGCTTTGCTAATGATACCCAGGACCTCCTGAGTAGTCAAAGAGATGGCCATGAGGGGAAGCCTATGGGCATGGCAAGAAAAGGGGTCTGGCTTGGCAAGGGAAGTTGTGAGTCCCTGGGCTCCCAGTTATGGTCAGAAAAGGTCAACACAGGGAAATGACAGGTAGAAAGTGTGAAATACAGACAGTGAGCAACGGAAATGGGCAAATTGTTTGTCTTCAATCTTTCTCTATTTTTTAGATTGTTTTAGCAATAAGAAAAAATATTATTTTGGAGGAGAAAAAATGTATAACCACTACATTTGTTTTCCATATTCAAATTGGTTATTTATTGCACCTCGTGCTTATAAGGTGCAATATGCACATGAAAAAAGTGATATGTTTCATTTTAGTCTCGTCACAACAAATCAAACCATGTTAGAATCACATCTGAGGTAATATACCAAGTCAACATGGCATTGCATAATGAAGTGCAGTGGAAAACCTCATCCTGAAGGCTTTTCTTGAAGGTAAATTTAATAGAAAATAAAAAATCAGTAATGCTTACAGGATACTTAGGTCATCACTGATTCATGCACAAATTTGGTTATTACTATTCTATAATAAATTTGGTTGACTTTTGGACAACCTCATTGGTGAGAATAATTTTAATAAAGTTTCCATTTTCTAATTTTTTGTTTGTTTATTTCAATAGTTTTGGGGGAATAGGTAGCTTTTGGTTACATGGATAAGTTATTTTGTGTTGTCAGTGTTCAAAACTATGTTTTTTCTCAATTGCTGTTTTAACCATTTTAATTCAATTACTGATCATTAAAGACTTGAAAGCTGTTAGCAACTTTTGGGAGGGAGGGAGGGAAGGAAGGAAGGAGGGAGGGAGAGAAGGAAGGAAGGGAGGAGGGAAGGTAGGAGGGAGGGAGGGAAGGAAGGAAGGGAGGAGGGAGGAAGGAAGGGAGGAGGGAGGAAGGAAGGGAGGAGGGAGGGAGGGAGTGAGGAAGGAAGGAAGGAAACATGGAAGGAAGGAAGGAAGGAAGGAAGGGAGGGAGGAAGGAAGGAAGGAAGGAAGGAAGGAAGGAAGGAAGGAAGGAAGGAAGGAAGGAAGGAAGGAAGGGAGGCAAGCAAGCAAGCTAGGAAGGGAGCTAGGGAGGGAGGGAGAGGAGGGCAGAAAAAGGGATGTGTAGAAAAACAGCAAGTAACCAGGAAAGTAGAGAGAGGAAAAATAAAAGGAAGGTAGAGGGAGAGAATGTTCAACTGCATATCTAGGCCTAGTGTTTTAGCGGTAATTATAGTATTGCTTATATTGCTATAGACATAAGGAATAAGCAACACTCTCAGCTGTGATCTCTGGATATATGATTCAGTATAAATACCTTTCCCATTTGCTGTCCAAAATATCTCACTTCACAGCTGGACCCTAGGTGTACCTGTCTGTCCTAAGAAGCAGAGTGAGTGGGCCTCCCCTATGTCCTAGGAGAGCTGAGAGAACCTTGCTCTCAGCCAGGATGCTTGTCTGAGGCCTGGAGATGGCAGCCTGGTCTTCAGGAAAGTCCTAGGGGAGGGTGGAGAATAGGGTGCAGCTGCCAGGGGAGTGTGATATTAGGGGGGAGATCAAGAGTTAAGCTGTGTTTCTCTTTGTACAGAATACAGTAAATTTGGTGGCAAGAAATGAGATGGGTCATTTCTACCTTGTGTACCAGAAGCAGCCACAAGGCAGATTTTCAGTGTGGTGTAGGGCAGGTATGAATCACTGTGCCTGTCCCAGTTGGCACAGTAATAGACCCCAGAGTCACTTTCATTTAGTTTTAGAGGTATAAATTTCTGACTTATCCTTCTACTTCCATAATTATCATGCTTTCCTAGACTGACGCCTGATTCCAACACATCCCTGGAGTGAAGAGGTCATAGCACAGAAGACGCTGTGGGGCCTTCTCCTCCTGGTGTTGGTACCAGTGGATGTAGAAGGTATTTTCTACAGGAAGATCACAGGTGATAACAGCAGATGACCCTGACCCCCTGGTGCCTGACTTTATTCTTGCTTCCAAGTTAGTAGATATCTGACTGGCAGCAATGGGAACAACACAGAATATAATGAGGCATTTCTTAGTATGGCATCCCTTGCAAAAGAAGAAAAAAACCAAACCAAACCAAAACAAAACAAAACCCGTGAGCCTCTCTGTAGGCAGCACACATACCAGGAGACAGGAAAGCTAGAAGCACGGCTAGGTCCACTGCATGCCTTCCTCTCTGGGGTTGTGGAAGGAAAGGAACCAGATGGAGAGGAGCAGAAGACCCTCTCAAAACTCAGGTTCTACTCAACAAGGAAGTGATCTCTGGCACAGAAGGCAGTGGGGGGAGTTGGTCTTCTTGAGTCACAAGCAGAGAGAAGTGACTGAGGATCTACCTTAGGGAACTCCCAAACCTTCCTCCCAGAGGGATGGTACCTGGGAGGACCTGCAGAGGAGCTCCTGCTTCTCTGCTCAGGCCTGTTCTCCAGCGTTGTCTGTGGCAGCTGAGAGCAGGCCCTCTGCAGAAGACAGCCAGGGGCATGGAGAGCTCAAGCCTGCAGCAGAGGGACTGCAAATGTCAAGGAAGCTGACCCCGGAGTCAGCTGGCTCAGCCCTCGGAGGGGGCAGTCCCACAGTAGGCTCGCACCCTGCACTTCAGAGTTGCAGCAGCAAATGCTGATGCCAGGACCTTGTCCTGCCAGGAAGCCTCTGATGAGGGCCCTGAACTGCCTTCCTTTTTGCCTCTGCAGGGCACTTGGAGGCAACCACCCAAGGCCACTCTGAGAAGGGTTGAACCTGCTTTATTAAAAGGACTGAGGATCATGTATGTTGGTGGGTTTGGACTCTCCTGTAAGGTAAATGCGTGTGTCAGGGGGTGGAGGTGGGGAAGGAGTGTCTGTGATCCTGTGGGTGTGATCTCTTTATTAGAGGATTTTTGTTCATTGAAGTAGGTGTATGAGTTGTTGTTGTTGTTGCTGTTGTTTAAGTAGTTCAGGGTGCCATGTCATGCAATATTTGGAATATACATAAACCAAAAACTTGTTATTTACCTGAACTTCCAAATTCCCTGGGTATTGTCTATTTTGTTTGGCAGCCCTACCCTCAGAAAGTGAACTGAGATCTGCAGTGCACCTGGATTCACAGATGGAGATATAGGGGACAAAACAAGTACAGTAATATAATTGTGAAAATTCAGTAGGGTATACACAGATTTTCACCTCCTCTATAAGAAGTGTATAGAGACACACATTTAAAATATGCATAATGAGATGCAGAACAATGTCCCTCTTTGTTGTTGTGTTGGCCCAGCTCAGAGAGTTCAGTTTCTGCTGTCATCACAGCTGGGAATGAGAAAGGGAGGGGGCTCTGGTTGGTCTCCCTCTGCCACTGGACCACACGTGCAGGACATGAAGCTGCCGTAGGAGCAGCTCTGAAAGCTGAGTTCTCAGGGCCTGTTGCAGGAAGTCAGGGACCCCGAATGGAGGGACCTGATGAAGCTGTGGCAGAAGAACATAAATTGTGAAGATTTCATGGACATTTATCAGTTCCCCAAATTAATATTTTTATAATTTCTTACACCTGTCTTTACTGCAGTCTTTGAACATAAATTGTGAAGATTTCATGGACATTTATCACTCCCCCAATCAATACTCTTATAATTTCCTATGCCTGTCTATACTTTAATCTCTTAATCCCGTCATCTTCATAAGCTGAGGATGTATGTCACCTCAGGACTCTGTGATGATTGCATTATCTGTACAAACTGTTTGTAAAACATGTGTGTTTGAACAATATAAAATCTGGGCACCTGAAAAAGAACAGGATAACAGCAATTTTCAGGGAACAAGGGATATAACCATAAGGTCTGACTGCCTGCGGTGTCAGGCAGAACAGAGTCATATTTTTCTTCTTGCAGAAAGCAAATAGGAGAAATATCACTGAATTCTTTTCCCAGCAAGGAATAACCCTGGGGAAAGAATGCATTCCCAGGGGTAGGCCTATTGACGACCACTCTAGGAGTATCTGTCTTATGCGGTTGAAGATAAGGGATGAAATACGCCCTGGTCTCCTGTAGTGCCCTCAGGCTTACTAGGTTGGGGAAATTCCAGCCTGGTGAATTCTAGTCAGACCAGTTTTCTGCTCTCGAATCCTGTTTCCTGGTAAGATGTTTATCAAGATAGTATGTACCCAGTGGGACATGGAAACTCATCAGTAATTCTAATTTTGCCTTGGCCTTGTGATCTTGCTCTGCCTTTCTGCCCTTGTGATCTTTTATTGCCCTTTGAAACATGTGATCTTTGTGACTTACTCCCTATTCATACACCCTTCCCCTTTTGAAATCCCTAATAAAAATTTGCTGGCTTTGCGACTCAGGTGTGCATCATGGAACCTGCCGATATGTGATGTCACTCCCGGTGGCCCAGCTGTAGAATTTCTCTCTTTGTACTTTTTCTCTTTATTTCTCAGACTGGCCAACACTTAGGGAAAACAGAAAATAACCCACATTGAAATATTGGTGGCTTATTCCCCCGATATCTGGCACCCAACAAAATCAGCACCCAATAGGGCTCCTTGTGAAGGAGGGAAGCTTGCCTGCCTTGGAGCATGAAAAAGTCTTTCTGGACAGAAGTCTCACAGTTTAAAAATGGGAAGGCGGAGGATTGAGACCACACTAGAATGCACAGAAAATTCTTAAAACAAAAAAATAATGAGAGAAACTTCATCAGAATATGAAAAGAACTATAAAGCTACAGTGCTGAAGAGAGGGCAATACTAGCACTAGAATGACAGGATTCATGGAACACAGTGAAATGTCCAGAAAGAGAGCCACATGTATATAATATTTTATCATGTGATAAAGTTATACGTTAATATCCACAAGGAAATAGTCAATTATTTAATAAGTTCTCTTTTGGGTATTGGCTCACCATATGTAAACAAATGTTGTTGCATTTCTACCTTACCAGTTACAAATAGTGATTTAGTAGTAATAAAAAGAAAATCATTAGACTTAAACGATGATGAATTGCATACAAATTCTAGGTGAGACTGGCCTCTCTAAGTCTGACATCAAACTAGACACCATAGAAAAATTGATAGATTTTATCGTGTTTTTATCAAAGTTCAGTTCACCAAAAGGTGCCAAGTGTAAATAATAACAAATGAGGAGAAATATCTTCAACACATTTGATAAAGGGTCAGTATCTCTAAAATGGTGTATATTAATTCTTACGACCAATAAGAAAAAAATTAATTTAGTAAATTAACTACCAGAATGTCAGTACCCATATTTACCATCATATTATTATTATTAGTTTTTTTGAGACAGAGTCTCACTCTGTTCTCCAAACTGGACAGCAGTAGTGTGATCTTAGCTAACTGAAAACTCCACCTTCCAGGCTCAAGAGATTCTCCTGCCTCAGCATCCAAAGTAGCTGGGATTACATGTGTGCACCACTACAGCCAGCTAACTTTTTGTACTTTTAGTAGAGACAGGGTTTCACCATGTTAGCTAAACTGGTCGCAGTCTCCTGGCCTAAGTGTTCCTATTGACTGGAATACTCAAATACTGGGATTACAGGCACAAGCCACCGGGCCTGGCCAGTATTATTATTACTAATACAGTAATTATTGTGTAAAAATTCCTGACAGAACAATGATACTATCATTAAATAATGCATAAAAACATTCAAATACATGATATGGATTTCTTTATGCATACTTATGAAGTATGTGCACCTTTAGAAGTAAGACACACAATCCAGACACAGGAAAATAAAAGATTGATTCCAATGTATAAAAACGGAATATCAGAATGAAAATATAAATATGGCATTGAAATAGAAGCAATACATACTCCGCTATGAAAAACAGAGTGAAAAAGCTCAAGTGAACTGATAAAAATAGTTACCTATAGGGTGAGGGAGAAAAGAGGAACAAGAAATCTACAATGGAAGTTAAAATCTTCAAATCCATCTTCTTCTATAATTTTGACTTCAGTTCCGTGTCAATGTTTTATATACACAAAACAAATATGAAACAAAGTAAGACAACAAGTTTCCAAAATATTAAAATGAAAACTGAACAATTAAAGTAGCTGTACCAATGTTGGCATGAACAAATAGAGAAAAATCATTTCAAATGATTTTGTGGAAAAAGTATTTTGATTATGTACCCGAAAAAGGTAAGAAAGAGAGAGAAAAGCAAAGAAGGAAGGAAGAAAAAAAAGAAGGAGAATGGATGGAAGGAAACAAGGGAGGAAGGGATAGAAGGATGGAGCGAGGGAGGGAGGAAGGGAGGGAGAAGAAAATAAAAGCAAGCAAAGAAGTAAGTAAAAGAGAGAATAAAAGGGAGGGCAGAGGGAGAGAATGTTCAACTGCATATCTAGGCCACGTATTTTGGTGGTAATTTTAGTATTGCTTGTATTGTTATAGACATAAGGAAAAAGCACCACTCTCAGCTGTGATCTCTGGACCATGATTGGATACATGATTCAGTAAAAACACCCTCCCCATTTGCTGTCCAAAATATCTTGCTTCACAGCTGGACTCTAGGTGTACCTGTCTGTCCTAGGAAGCAGATTGAGTGGGCCTTGCCCATGTCCTAGGAGAGCTAAGAGAACCTTGCTCTCAGTCAGGCTGCTTAGCTGAGGCCTGGAGATGGCAGCTTGGTCTTCAGGAAAGTTCTGGGGGAGGGTGGCGAATAGGCGGCAGCTGCTGCCAGGGGAATGCGATATTAGGGAGTTAAGCTGTGTTTCTCTTGTTCAGCATACAGTAAATTTGGTGGCAGGAAGTGAGAGGGGGTGGCTCTATCTTGTGTACTAGAAGCAGTCACACGGCAGATTTTCAGTGTGGTGTTCAGCAGGTCTGAATCACTGTGCCTGTCCCAGGTGGCACAGTAATAGACCCCAGAATCATTTTCAATTAGATTTCGCAGTATCAATATCCAACTCCACCTTGTGCGTGTATGAGTATAATACTTTCCTAGACTGAGTCCTGATTCCAACACATCCCTTGAGTTGGAGACGTCATAGTATAGAAGACGCTGTGGGGCCTTCCCCTCCTGGTGTAGGTACCAGTGGATGTAGAAGTTACTGTCTCCGGAAAAATCACAAGTTATTTCAGCAGATGACCCAGTTGGCCTGGTGACTGACTTTGTTCTCCCTTCCAAGTTGGAAGATTTCTGACTGGCTGCAATGGAAACAACACAAAATATAATGAGGCATTCCTTAGTGTGGCACCCCTTGCAAAAGAAGAAAACAAAACCAAACAGAACCTATGAGCCTCTCTGTAGGCAGCACACTCACCAGGAGACAAGAAAGCTAGAAGCAGGGCTAGGGCCCACTGCATGCCTTCCTCTCTGGGACCTTGGAAGGAAAGGGACAAGATGAAGAGGAGCAGAAGACCCTCTCAAAACTAAGGTGCCACTCAACAAAAAGTGATCCCTAGCACAGAAGACAGCAGGAGGAGCTGGTCTTCCTGAGACACAGGCAGAGAGAAGTGACTGAGGATCTGTCTTAGGGGACTCCCAAGCCTTCCTTCCAGAAGGGGTGGTGCCTGGGAAGACCTACAGAGGAACGCCTGCCTCTCTGCTCAGGTCCGTTCTCCAGCGCCCTCCTGTGGCCACTGAGAGCAGGCCGTCTGCAGAAGAGAGCCCAGGGCATGGAGCGCTCAGGCCTCCAGCAGAGGGACTGCAGATGTAGGGGAAGCTGACCCCCCAGTTAACAGGCTCAGAACTTGGAGGGGGCAGTCCCACAACAGGCTCACATCCTGCCTTTCAGACTTGCAGCAGCTAATGCTGATGCTAGGGCCTTGTCCTGACAGGAAGCCTCTGATTAGGGCCCTGAACTGCCTTCCTTTTTGCATCTGCAGACACATGGAGGCAACCACTCAAGGCCACTCTGAGAAGGGTTGAACCTGCTTTATTAAAAGGACTGAGGATCAGTACGTTGGTGGGTGTTGGACTCTGCTCTAAGATAAATGGGTGTATGTGTGTCTGTGGGGGCGGGGGGTGGGGGGTGCCTGTGATCCTGTGGGTGTGATCTCTTTTTTAGAGGATTTTTGTTCGTTAAAGTAGGAGTCTGAGGTTTCTTTCTTTCTTTCTTTCTTTTTTTTAAGTAGTACTGGGTGCCATATAATGTAATATTTGGAACATACTTAAACTAAAAACTTGTCATGTACCTGAACTTCCAAATTGTCTGGTATTGAATATTTTATTTCTCAGCCCTACCCTCAGAAAGCAGACTGAGATCTGCAGTGCACCTGGATTCACAGATGGAAATATAGGGGACAAAACAAGTAGAGTAATATAATTGTGAAAATTCAGTCGGGCATACACAGATTTTCACCTCCTCTATAAGAAGCACATAGAGATACACGTTTGAAATATGCGTAATGAGATGTAGAACAATGTCCCTCTCGGTGGTGGTGTCCTAGCTCAGAGTGTTAAGTTTCTCCTGTCATCTCAGCTGGGAATAAGAAAGGGAGGAGGCTCCGGTTGGTCTCCCTCTGCCTCTGGACCACACGTGCAGGACGTGACGCTGCCATAGGAGCAGCTCTGAAAGATGAGTTCTCGGGGTCATTGTGAAGGAAGCAAGCATGCCTGCCTCGGAGCGTGAAAAAGTCTTGCTGGATAGAAGGCTCACGGTTCAAAAATGGGAAGGGAGAGGATTGAGATCACACTAGAATGCACAGAAAATTCTTAAAAGAAAAAAATAATGAGAGAAACCTCATCAGAATATGAAAAGAACTATGAAGCTACAGTGCTGAAGAGAGGGCAATACTGGCACTAGAATGACAAGATTCAAGGAACACAGTGGAAAATCCAGAAAGAGAGCCACATGTATGTAATATTTTCTCATGTGATAAAGTTATATGTTAATATCCACAAGGAGATAGTCAATTAATAAGTTCTCTTTTGGGTATTGACTTACCATATGTAAACAAATATTGTTGCATTTCTACCTTACCAGTCACAAATACTGACTTACATGTAATAAAAAGAAAATCATTAGACTTAAATGATGATGAATTGCATACAAATTCTAGGTGAGACTGGCCTCTCTAAGCCTGATGTCAAAATAGAGACCCTAGAAAAATTGATAGATTTTTTTTTCAAAGTGCAATTCGCCAAAAGTTGTCAAATAAAATAATAACATAGGAGAAGATATAGTTCAACACATTTGATAAAGGGTCAGTTTCTCTAAAATGGTGTATATTAAGTCTTTCATACCAACGAGAAAAAATTAATCTTCCAAAAGGAAAATAGGTCAAGAGTGTGACAAGGCAATTCACAAAAGAAGAACTGTAAATGACCCATAATGTTGTAAAAAATGCAAGTACTCCTAAAGATGGGGGAATGCAAACTGAATTAACAAATCTCCTTTTCGGAATTGCAGAGCTTGGATTCCAATCATTATCAAGTTAAAGTATGTGACTTAGGGAATGTTAATTAATCCCCAAATTTCTAATGTTAACTTCAACAGTACTTTAAACCTTTGATGAAGTTTCTGTATAGATTAAATAAAATAGAAAGTAATGAACTTAGTAAATTAACTACCAGAATGTCAGTACCCATATTTACCATCAATATTATTATTATTATTAACTTTTTTGAGACAGTGTCTCACTCTGTTGCCCAAACTTGATAGCAGTAGTGTGATCTTAGCTCACTGAATCTTTACCTTCCAGGTTCAAGTGATTCTCCTGCCTCAGCATCCAAAGTAGCTGGGATTACATGTGTGCACCACTACAGCCGGCTAATTTTTTGTATTTTTAGTAGAGACAGGGTTTCACCATGTTGGCTAAGCTGATCGCAATCTCCTGGCCTCAAGTGATCCTAACAACCGGACTACCCAAATGCTGGGATTACAGGATGAGCCACCAGGCCTGGCCAGTATTATTATTACTAATACAGTAATTATTGTATAAAAATTCCTGATAGACCAATGATGCCATCATTAAATAATCAATGCATAAAACATTCAAATACATGATACGGATTTCTTTATGCATACTTATGACGTATGTGCACCTTTAGGAGTCAGACACCAGATCCAGACACGGGAAAATAAGAGATTGATTAAAATGTATAAAAACCAAATATAGGAACAAAAATATAAATATGTCATTTAAATAGAGTTGATACATACTGCGCTATGACAAACAAAGTTAAAAAGTTCAAGAAAACTGATAAAAATATTTTTACCTATAGGGTGAGGGAGAAAAGAGGAACGAGAACTCTACAATGGATGCTAAAATCTTCAAATGCATCTTCTATAATTTTGACTTCAGTTCCATGTAAATGTTTTATATATACAAAACAAATATGAAACAAAACAAACTAACACAACAAATTTCCAAAATGTAAAAATGAAGACTGAACATTTAAAGTAGCTGTATCAATGTTGGCACGAACAAATAGAGAAAAATCATTTCAAATGATTTTGTGGAAAAAGTAGTCTGATTATGTACCCAAAAAGGAAAGAAAGAGAGAGAAAAGCAAGGAAGGAAGGAAGGAAAGAAACGGAGAATGGATGGAAGGAAGGAAGAACGGGGGAGGGAGGGAAGATGGAAGGGAAGGAAGAAGGGAGGGAGGGAGAGAAAAATAATAAAAGCAAACATGGAAGTAAGAAAGGAGGACGAAGATAAAAGGGAGGGCAGAGGGCGAGAATGTTCAACTGCATATGTAGGCCTAGTGTTTTGGTGGTCATTATAGTATTGCGTATATTGTTATGGACATAAGGAATAAGCGCCACTCTCAGCTGTGATCTCTGGACCATGATTGGATACATGATTCAGTAAAAACACCCTCCCCATTTGCTGTCCAAAATATCTTGCTTCACAGCTGGACTCTAGGTTTACCTGTCTGTCCTAGGAAGCAGATTGAGTGGGCCTTGCCCATGTCCTAGGAGAGCTAAGAGAACCTTGCTCTCAGTCAGGCTGCTTAGCTGAGGCCTGGAGATGGCAGCTTGGTCTTCAGGAAAGTTCTGGGGGAGGGTGGCGAACAGGCGGCAGCTGCTGCCAGGAGAATGTGATATTAGGGGGAGGTCAGGAGTTAAGCTGTGTTTCTCTTTGTACAGAATACAGTAAATTCAGGGCAGGAAATAAGAGTTGGCTGGTCTATCTTACCAGAAGCAACCACAGGCAGATTTTTAGTGTGGTGTAGGGCAGGTCTGAATCATGGTGCCTGTCCCAGGTGGCACAGTAATAGACCCCAGAATCATTTTCAATTAGATTTTGCAGTCTCAAATTCCAGCTCTTCCTTGTGCTTGCAGTATCGTACTTTCCTGGACTGATTCCTGATTCCAACACAACCTTGAAGTAGTAGGAGTCATAGTACAGAAGACGCTGTGGGGCCTTCCCCTCCTGGTGTAGGTACCAGTGGATGTAGAAGTTACTGTCTCCGGAAAAATCACAAGTTATTTCAGCAGATGACCCAGCTGGCCTGGTGACTGACTTTGTTCTCCCTTCCAAGTTGGAAGATTTCTGACTGGCTGCAATGGAAACAACACAAAATATAATGAGGCATTCCTTAGTATGGCACCCCTTGCAAAAGAAGAAAACAAAACAAAACAGAACCTATGAGCCTCTCTGTAGGCAGCACACTCACCAGGAGACAGGAGAGCTAGAAGCAGGGCTAGGGCCCACCGCATGCCTTCCTCTGTGGGGCCTTGGAAGGAAAGGGGTCAGATGAAGAGGAGCAGAGGAACCTCTCAAAATTCAGGTGCCACTCAACAAGGAAGTGATCCCTAGCATAGAAGACAGTAGGAGGACCAGGCAGAGAGAAGTGACTGAGGATCTGTCTTAGGGGACTCCCATGCCTTCCTTCCAGAAGGGGTGGTGCCTGGGAGGACCAGCAGAGGAGCTCCTGCCTGTCTGCTCAGGTCCATTCTCCAGCGCCCTCCTTTGGCCACTGAGAGCAGGCCCTATGCAGGAAATAGCCAGGGGCATGGAGAGCTCAGGCCTGCAGCAGAAGGAGTGCAGATGTGGGGAAAGCCGACCCTGGCGCCAGCTGGCAATGGCCCTTGGGAGAGGGCAGTCCCACAGCAGGTTCACAATCTGCTCTTCCGAGTTGCAGCAGCCAACACTGCTGCCAGGACCTGTCCTGTCAGGAAGCTTCTGATTAGGGCCCTGAATCACCTTCCTTTTCACATTTGCAAGTCCACTTGGAGGCAACCACCCAGGGCCACTCTGAGAAGACTTGAACCTGCTTTATTAACAGGACTGAGGGTCAGGCATGTTGGTTTACCTTGCACTCTGCTCAAAGAAAAACAATGGCAGTGGCTCTCACTAACCATCAGTAGGACATTGTAAGCACCAAAAGAATAACACCTGCACAAAATCTTGAAAACCATAGTACAGCAATTCCTCAAAAATCTAGAACTAGAAATACCATTTGTCCCGGTCATCCCATTACTGGATATATACCCAAAGGATTATAAATCATGCTGCTATAAAGACACATGCACACATATGTTTATTGTGGCACTATTCACAATAGCAAAGACTTGGAACCAACCCAAATGTCCACCAATGATAGACTGGATTAAGAAAATGTGGCACATATACACCACGGAAAGCTATGCAGCCATAAAAAAGGATGGGTTCATGTCCTTTGTAGGGACATGGATGAAGCTGGAAACCATCATTCTCTGCAAACTATCGCAAGGCCAAAAAACCAAACAACGCATTTTCTCACTCATAGGTGGGAATTGAACAATGAGAACACTTGGACACAGGAAGGAGAACATCACATACCGGACCTGTCGTGGGATGGGGGGAGGGGGGAGGGATAGCATTAGGAGATATACCTAATGTAAATGACGAGTTAATGGGTGCAGTAAACCAACATGGCACATGTATACATATGTAACAAACCTGCACATTGTGCACATGTACCCTAGAGCTTAAAGTATAATATAAAAAAAAGAAAAAAAGAAAAACATAGTATAGCAAAATAAAGTCTTCTCTGGAGGTTTCTAAGACACTATCTCATTCTGAAAACAGAAAAGGAAATAATCAAACATTTACATTGCCAGTTCTGTACAAACTACTTTTCAGAATACCACAGAGTTTAAGAACGAAAGTTTTTTTTTTTTTTTTTTGGAGTCTTACTCTATGGCCCAGACTGGAGTACAGTGGCATGATCTCAGCTCACTGCAATCTCTGCCTCCCGGGTTCAAGCGATTCTCCTGCCTCAGCCTCCCAAGTAGCTAGGATTACAGGCACATGCCACCACACCCAGTTAATTTTTATATTTGTAATAGAGACAGGGTTTCACCATGTCGGCCAGGCTGGTCTTGAACTCCTGACCTCAAGTGACCCACCCACCTCGGCCTTCCAAAGTGCTGGGATTACAGGCATGAGTCACTGTGCCCGGCCGAATGAAAGTTCTTTTGTGGAAGTATTACGACCAATAAATTTAGGAGAAATGTTAAAATGAGAATATTAGCGCTATGCAACCCTAATGATATATTGAATTTAGACAACTACCATGAATTGCTTTATAGCTTTCATGTGCACTGGCTGTATTTCTGTCTCTACTATTCTATTTCTCTATCTCCTGCATTGCTTTCTATCACTATGTTCTTCCGTCTCTGTCTTTATGTCCATATTTCTTTTTTCTCTGTCCCGTTGCTGTTCATCCCTTTACATTTTTCTTCTATAGCCCCCTCTTACAGCTCAGTCTCCTCTATTTTGCTTTAGTGCTCCTGTTTCTTAGTCTTTCTCTTCATATCTCTATATTTCTGTCTCTATCTGCCTATCTCTATTCATCTCTTTTTCTATTTCTCTATTTGTATCTCTCCTATCTATTTACTTTCTACCTCTTTCTCTCCTCCTCTCTTTCCATTTCTTCCTATGGTCACAATAGCTCCTTTAAAGTCTTTGTTATTCCAACACCTGTGTCATGTCAAGATTAGCATCTGTTGTTTGGCTTTTCCGTTTGGAGACGCTAAGATTTTCCTCGTTCTCCACATGCGGAGTAATTTCGGATTAAATCCCGCACACTTTGAATATCATGTTATAGAGCTCTGGGCATTGTTTAAATATTACACAGAATGTGGAGGGGTTTGTTGTTGTTGTTGTTGTTGTTGTTGTTGTTGTTGTTAGCAGGCAACTGACCCAGTTAGGGATTACAAGTTCCTACTTGTGTTTGGTGGGCAGTTCCCCTCGGTCCGTTTTCCAGCCTTTGCAGTGCTTGTCAGATCCCTCCTGTGTGTGCGCCACCCAGTGGCCATTCTGGGACCTGGGCAGTGCCTACTCCTGCTTCGGTTTGCAAGGCCTTTGGATTTGGAGCTGTTTGGGGTCGTGTTTATGCATGCACAGCTAGTGGGTGAGCCGAGTCCAGACATCATTGCATGATGTTTCTTTCTTAATCTTCCTCCCTCTGCACGCTCTGCAATACTGTCTAGTTCTTTCTAGTCCCCTCCAGTCCTCTGGCTGGACAGGTGTGGCTTTAGTACACTGCATTTTCCCACCATTGTGTCTGACTCCAGGGCCAAGTAGTAAGAGGATATAGAGAGAACAAAAGTCACCAGGATTCTCTCTCAGGGCCACAACTTCCCTGGTCAGAGAGAAGGATCCCTTTCGTAAGAGGTTTAGGCTCCTGGCTCACCATAGCTGCTGCCACTGCCACTCAGATTGCCTGGGGGCTGCAGGAGAATGGAAAAGGACGAGAAAGAGAAAACCAGGGCTCTCTGACCACAGAGAGTCCCCCTTTCTCTCTGTCCTCACCTGGTGTACAGTTCTGCATTACTGATTATTTTTGAGTACAGGCCAGGGGATAATTGAGGAAAAATAAATAAGAAACTTACTGTGAATTCACAGTGCTTCACTTTCCCATTTCCTCCTCCAATTGACTTGCTATTGTTTATTTTTCAAAGTCCTCAGATTCAGGGTTCATAGTTGCATTTGTGAGTCAGACAAGGCAGAGTGGGCTCACTGCAAATTTCCCAGAAGTGGAACTCATTCGTAATAATTCAAAGCGCCTTCGATTAAGAGGCGCCGCGTATTCCCCCAGCCTTTTTTTTTTTTTTTTTTTTTTTTTTTTTTTTTTTTTTTTTTATACAAAAAGAACTCATAGGCCTCCGGTTCTGAATCGAGGCCTCAAGTGGCCTGATGTGCTCTTCGCTTTCTGTCATTGTCATTAGAATAAATCCAGGCTAGCCTGCTGGAGGATGAAACCCTGTGTGTAGTGGAGCTGATTTATTCGGACCCAGGCCCTTTGACCAGGCAGTCCCCCTCCCAGCTCACCCAGCAGCTGCCTGACATGTGGCCAAGCCCAACCAAGATCAGATGAGCTTGGTTTAGATCAGCAGAACAGCCTAGCAAACCTATGCACTTATAAGAATTCGTAGATGATTCTTGTGCTAAGCTACTGAGTTTGGGATATTTGCTACATGGCGTTATTCTGGCAATAGTATGGATAGACAGACAGATAGAATATATAAAGAGAAAAGGAAAGCTAGAAATACACATTTTTCTTTTCTTTTTTTTCTTTTGAAATGGAGTCTCGCACTGTCACCCAGGCTGGAGTGCAGTGGCGTGATCTCAGCTTACCGCAAGCTCCGCCTTCTGGGTTCATGCCATTCTTGCCTCAGCCTCCCAAGTAGCTGGGACTACAGGTGCCTGCCACCATCTTTCGCTAGTTTTTTTGTATGTAAATACATATAATATTTTATATAACATATTATACATGTATACATACAATTATATATTATTTTTAACAATATATAAATTGTATATTTCTTTATTTTTCTCTTTATATATATTTTTCTATCTCAATGTTTACCACTATTTCTGTATATTTACCTCTATCCTCCTAACACTGCCGCACTCTGTGTGTGTACGTGTAAGCTTCTGTCTCCACAGGTCTATCGTTCTCTCTCTCCCTATCCCTTCCGCTAACTCCAGTTCTCTCTTCTTGTATCTTTCCCTATTTCTCTGTCTCTCTCGGTCCCTGTCCCTTTCCCTGTCCCTATATTTTTATCACAGCCTCTCTCTCTTCTCTGTTGTTTTCTCACTCCATCTTCTCTCCCTCCCTCTCTCTCTGTTTCTCTATCCCTCTGTCTCTCACCCTCTCTCTGTGTGTTTTGTCTTTCTGTCTCTGTTTTCTCTCTTTCTTCCGGTCATAATAGAGACCTATTCCTCTCTCTGTGTCTCTGTCTCTCGCTCTTTTTGCCTGTATGGCCACTGTCCCAATCATTTTCTTTCCTTCTCACTTCCACTCTGCTCTCTATTCCTCTTCATCTTTCTAGTTTCTGTTGCCATCACTGCCTCTATATCACTCCCTCTCCCTCTTCATATTAACCTCTGTCCCCTCTTGTGTCTCTCCTTTTGTCTCTATGAAGTCCTCCTTGCCAGTCTTCTGGACGCCTGAGGGTGTGATCGGCTCACTATGGTGGGAGACAGATGCAAACTCACAGATGTAAAAGTTCTTCTGCTTCTCCTCATAATTGTACCTTTACCTATCAAGAGGTCAGAATTATGATGATGATGATAGAAGAATTGTTAAAAAAAAAAAAAAAAAGTAGCACTGCCTTGGGGAGAAAGTTCTAGTATGTAGACAGTTGCTTACATTTCTGTTTCAGTCTGCTGTGAGATGTTCCCTAGCAACATTTTGGGAAATAATCTTCTTACTAAGAATTATTAGAATTTCTTCATCTCTAAATGGTTATCTGGGCTCTCTGTATCACTTTGTGACCACAGTGATGCAGGACAGTAGTGTTTTCAATGAGCTTAAGGGGGCACACACTTCAGTATCAAGAGCACACAGCACAAGGCCTGGAACATAGTAGGCATTTAATGTGTATCAGTGAGGCTGGGCACAGTGGCTCATACCTGTAATCCCAGCACTGTGGGAGGCTGAGGCAGGCAGATAAGGCAGTTAAGCCTAGGAGTTTCAGACCAGCCTGAGAAACATGGTGAAACCCAGTCTCTAGAAAAAATACAAACATTTAGCTGGGTATGATGGCATATGCCTGTAGTCTGAACTACTTGGGAGTCTGAGGTGGGAGGATCACTTGAGTCTGGGAGGTCAAGGCTGCAGTGAGCTGTGATCGTGCCACTGTACTCCAGCCTGGGCAACACAGAGTGAGACCCTGTCTCAAATATATGCATATTTGAATGGGATAAATTATCAGGTGTGTAGTTTAGAAGGCTTTTATAAGGGTGTCAATAAAGCTGGATTATATAACGTGTGTTCTTTCCATAGAAAATTAAAAGGAAAAATGACAAATTCTGCAAAGAACAGGATTTTAATCTGGTCAGTCTGGGCTGGGGCATAGATGGGAATGAGTAACTCATGCACATCGTCACTGATCATCCTGGACTAAAATAGGAGTGGACAATGGAGAAGATACGAAGCCAGAGTGGGTGGAGGAAGGTGCCCAGTTTATGTTCCTGTGTCCTGTGCTGCTCACAGGGTCCTGCATGTTCCCAGAAAACAGCAGCATCTCCTGCCAGTGTTGTGGCCAGGCTGTATCAGGCACCGTTTCCAGGGAAGTGTGTCGCAGAAACCTCAGCCAAAGCTTCACTTCCTGCCTGCTCTGTCCACCGGCCCTGTGGCTGCCTGGTGCCCTGGGAGTGATCTCATCATGGGCCTCAGCCCAGGATGAGCAGCCAAGAATGCAGTCCCACAGACAGTGTGCGGAAGGGAGAGGTTACTTCTCAAGATGGAGCTGCCAAATAGGGACACTCCCGAGAGTTTGACCTGAGAACTTTTAGCTCCAAGAATGTATTGCTTTGGAAAAGGCAGAATAAAAATCCAAGCACTGCCGCTTAGAGGTTGTATGTCCTTGGGAAAGTCACTGCATGTGACAATAATAACCTTTACCCTGGATACACCATTCATCTCCTGGGGCCAGGGATTGTGCCACCTCATTCATTTCTAAACTAAATGGTATCTAAGCTAGTCTTTGCCACAATTTAATTCTTACAATAATACTCCAAAGGAGATACTATCAACCACATTTCACAGATGAGAGAACTGGAATCTTAAAAAGGTTAAACTCTTCAAGGTCATTTGACAAGTAAATAGTGGAGCCCGGATTTCAACTGAAGTCTAACTAATTCCAAAATCCTGGCTACCAGCCATTTTATATTCATATATATGCATAAATATTTTAATATAAATTATATAGCATATAATATGTATACGTATGTCATATGTATATAATATTATATATATTTCTTTTTAAGCTATAAAGTATAAGAGATCATGAAGAAAATTTCAGAAAGATTTTAGAAACTCAAGGGTCACTCTCTGATGTCAGTAAGCAAACAGCCTAAGATACTGTTGAATAGTATTCATTCAGTTAATTATGGTGGACCTCAAAAAGTCATAGAAATTTCCTCTAGCATTGTTAAGTAAATAGCGAATGGCCTTTTATTAAAAGACTAATTTTTAACATGATAACAGAAATTCTTGATCCATTAAATGATAGCAAACACCCTTTGAGTGTCAAACATTGCATATATTTATTCTTTTCCCGCAAGCATAAAGTAGGTGTTACTTATCCCCATTTTTCAGATGAAATTGAAGCTGACAGAGGTTAAATAACTCCTCGAGGTCACTTAGCTAATAAAGAGCACACCAAGAATTTGAACCAAACTGATCAGTCTCCAGAGCCTGTGCCATAAGGGAACTGCTTGGCTGTTTATGATTCAGGGATTAATTTCTGTCTTCATGAAGCTGCTGCATTTTAATACAAAATATGTTATATTTCCTATTTGTTTTCAACTCCCAGCTTGATGCTTTAAAAGTAGAGTGTTTTGAATGCATTGTTATTTGTACTAACATCTAGCACCCCCTCCTGGCCATTTGAGGCATAGCATACGTGTTATATTCCCCAATATTAGACCCCAGTAAGTGGTGTCTGTTAACAGCAAAGACTTAGTATAATGAATGGAAAGGGCCCCAAACGCAAGGCAGGTTCCAACTGCACACCTTATGTGCTGGATAGTTTTAGGCAAGAGACTCCTTCTTGCAGGGTTGTCATTTCCCCCGCCTCAAAATCAGAGGAGTGGGTGATGGTTTTGGTTTCCTCCAGCTCTAATTGTGATTGTCAATTGAATTGATAAACTGGTTATTGAAACAATAGGTGTAGTGAAATGAACAACGGAAGTTTCCTATTTTTATTTTGATCCAATAATAAGGCATGTTTTTTGCTTCCTCTTGACTCAACACTGCTGTAGGAAAGTTCTATTCTACATATATTCCTTAACAAAAACACATTGATCCCTGAAGGTCTTCGGAATGTTTGGGTAGCCAATGGGGTTGCAGCCCAGCCTGGCCACTACACGAGGCCCATGACTCCAACAAACTTATTTTAGGCCAGTGTAAATGCAATGCTCAAAAATCCCACCTAAGAAGGATGGGAACACTGGGGTTTGTGCAGGTAACACGCAGGTGTGTGCACACGTCCCCAAGAATACACACACACATACATGGACACAACTGCAATCGATACAAAAGGCTGAACTGTGCTGATTCTTACAGGTACTTGGTTCTGGCGCAGTCTGGAACAAAAGAAAAGACCCTTAGTCAATCCAATCTAAACATGCATACAAAATAGAATTCCTACCATGCTTCGATATTATCTATTTATAATTTTCAATGTTTTAATGTTTTGTGGTCTTAAAAATTACAGGAATTATTATCAATGTACCTAATGTGCCTTGACTCTGAAGGACATGGTCATTACCTGTGGTTTGGAAAATGTTTGGGCTAAAAGACAAGTTCTCCTCTTCTCATTTTTATATCACAGAGCTGCATGGTAGCTTGGATCAATGCCTGAATCCTGTGTTCCTGAGTGCAGAGCATCTTTGCTCTGGGTGAGCTTTGACCACCCTGGAGAAGAAGGCTGCTGCAGCGGTGGAACAAAGCCAAGACCAATGGCCAGCGGCCAAGGCCAGCCAGATGGTTCTGTGCTGGCAGCCGGCGTACATGGATTTTACCTGAAGAAAAATGTCACGTTTTCCACAGACAACTGAAGAAAAGGAGCTCTTTGGATTACCTTAATCATGATTTAGTCACTGGAACCTCTGTCTGTGGATCGTCCAAAATTAAGTCTCAAAGCTAAAATATGAGGCTTCAATGAGTTATCCTGAAATCAGTGCTTGATATCTTCTTGCTTTTTGCTTGTTTTTTTTTTAAATCTTAATTCTCTTATTTTTCTGTCATATTTATCAGTGCCTCGTACATTATCACCATTATCCATGCCAGTTACCTATAGTTTTGCATGTTTGTTTTTTATTTTACTCTTTTTTCTCCTTCATTCCCTATTCCTGTTCCCCCATCGGTGCCCAGTCTAAATGTATTTGATATCTGTCCTTAGAGCCTCCATATCTGTGAAGACTAGAGTCATTCACTTCCTCACATTTCAGTAACGGTGGACCACATGTACCACAGTCCCATGAGATAACAGTGGTGCACAAACATTCCTGTCACCGAGTGACATCGTAGCCATCATAATGTCACAACACATGACTCACACTTGTGGTGACCCTGGTGTAAACAAACCTACTGTACTGCCAGTTGCATAAAAGTCTAGCACAACCAGTTATGCACAGTATATATATAATACTTGAAATTGATAATAAATGACCATGTTACTGGTTTACTGGTTTATGTAATTACTATATCATACGTTTTATCATTATTTTAGAGTGTACAATGTCTACTTGTGAAAAAAAAAGAAAGGTTAACTGTAAAACAGCCTCAGGCAGGCCCTTCAGGAGGAATTCCAGAAGAAGGTATTGTTGTTCTGGGAGATGACAGCCCCATGTGTGTTATGCCCCTGAGGACCCTCCATGGGGACAAGATGTGGAGCTGGACTACAGTGATATTGAAGATCTGGACCCTGTAGGCCTAGGCTACTGTGTGGCTGTGTCTTAGTTTTTAGCAAAAATGTTTTAAAAGTAAAAATATTAAAAATAGAAAACAGTTTATAGAATAAGGATATAAAGAAAACATTTGGGTACAGCTGTACAGCTGTATAATGCGTGGTTTTATTTATTTATTTTTTCTTTGAGATGGAGTCTCAGTCTGTCACCCAGACTGGACTGCAGTGGCGTGATCTCAGCTCACTGCAACCTCTGCCTCCTGGGTTCAAGTGATTCTTCCGCCTCAGCCTCCTGTGTGGCCGAGACTACTGGCACGCACCACCATGCCTGGCTAATTTTTGTATTTTTCGTAGAGATGGGGTTTCACCATCTTGGCCAGGCTGGTCTTGAACTCTTGACCTCGTTATCTGCCTGCCTGGGCCTCCCAAAGTGGTGAGATTACCAGCATGAACTACAGCTCCTGGCCTGTTTGTGTTTTAAGCTAAGTGTTATTAGGAGTCAAAAAGTTAAAAAATAAAAGTTACTAAAGTAAAAAAGTTACAGTAAGGCAAAGTTAATTTATTAGTGTATAAAGAAATGTATGTTTTGATGAATTTAGTGTAGCTTAAGTGTGCAGTCTTTATAGTCTACAGGAGTGGACAGGAACATCCTAGGTCTTCACATTCTCTAACCACTCACTCATTCACTCGCTCACCTGCAAGCTCCATTCACAGTAAGTTCCCTATACAGGTGATACCTTACTTAAACTTATATATCCTATTTTTTACTGTAGGATGTCTATGTCTCGATACATTTGGATACACAAATACTTACCAATGTGTTACAGTTGCCTACAGCACTCAGTACAGTAACATGCTACACAGCTTTGTAACCTAGAAGCAACAGGCTACACCATATAGCCTCTGTGTGTAGTAAGCTGTGCCATCTGGGCTTATGTAAGTGCATTCTACAATGTTCGCACAAGGATGAAATCGCCTAAGGACGCATTTCTAGGAATGCTTCCTCGTTGTCAAGCAACTCATGATTGTATATAGAATTGTTCTTGAATGCTGTGTTTTTTGTCTGTGTACTGGCATGCCATTTCTACCTGTCCACGTCTGCACACCAGCTCATGCCCCTCGTTCATGCTCCTCTCTGCTGCTCATCGCTCCACAGCTGGCAACCCTGCATTCCATCCATCCATTCCCCCAAACACAGGCATGTTGCTATCAGCAGGGAGCTCTGACGGACCCCTCACAGGGTCCTCTTCTTCCCCGGTAAGCCTTTCCCTGGGAATGTCCTCCCAGCATTGCTGGTCAGGGGGAACACACAGTCACATCTTCACGAAATGCTACCAGGGCCGGTGTTATCAGAAACGCTATTTTTTTTTTTTTTTTTTTTTGCCAATATGATAGCTATCAAGCTACCCCATCTCTACTAAAAATACAAAATTAGGATTTAGTAGAAACTCTGTCTCTTGTAAAAATGCAAAAATTAGCTGGGCATGGTGGTGCACACCTGTAATCTCAGCTACTTGGTGGCTGAGGCAGGAGAATTGCTTGAACCAAGGAGGCAGGAGCTGCAGTGAGCCGAGATTGCACCACTACATTCCAGCCCAGGCAACAGAGTGAGAACCTGTCTCAAAAACAAAAACAAAAACAAAAACAAAAAATGGCACAGGTCCGATTATTAGGAAGCTGAGGTCCTTTTTTATACTTAGTATTCACTGAAGTGTGAATTACCTTTCATGTCCTCTAAGCATACCAACAAGGAAGCTGGAGTTAAAACTTATGTTAGAGCCAGCCTGCCTGGGGCACAGCCTGGCCCTGCCATTTATTGACTGTGTGACCACAAACAAGCTTCCTCATGTCACTCTATCTTAGCTTCCTTGCCTGTAATAAGGAAAAACAGCAACACCTCATAGATTTGTAAAGATTAAATAAAATAATACACACAGTGCCTGGCAAATGACAGTTGAAGAATGTTATTATTATATTAACTATTGCCATATAACTATAAATAAATATAAATGACATAAACAAATAATAATAATTCATTTCTTCTTGAATGAGTTCCTTGTATAGTTTAGACATTTATCCTTTGTGAATTTGGGATGGTACAAATATCTTAGGCAAGTCTATCATCTGTCTGCCAACTAACTAGCTATCTCAAATATCTTTTCATTAAATATAAATTCTGAATTTTGGAGTCAAACTCTTTTTCTTGCCATATACTTTGGGTGTTTTGGAGTGCTGTTTAAGAAGACTTTCCCCTCTCCAATATCACAGAAGTAGTTTGCATTTTCTTCTCATAGTCAGTTTCAAATTTTATTCCATGCTGATCCTGGGATGAGGGTTTCTAGACTTCCCTGAACTAACTGTTCAATCAGCCTCTTGTTCATTGACTCAGCACACGAGTGTACAAGATCAGGAGTGAATACAGCATGCAGAGAAGGTTGGAGACACTGTGCCACTTGGTGGGGAAAATGAAGGACTAGGGAGTATCGTATTTACCCTAAATGTGGAAAGGATGTAGAAGGGTGAGAGGACAGGGGGATTTTGAAGATATAGGACTTGAACTATGCCTGGGGAATGGGATTAGAAGCCAACAGGAGCTGGGAAGGCATCCCAGGAGTGGGGGATTGAAACATGGCAAGAAAGGTATATAGCTGAGGGAGAGAAGGTAGGTGGGGCCCTGAGGGGACGCCTCTGAAGCAGGCAGGGGATGAATACTGGGGAAGAGGTGAAGTTCAGTTCTGAAGACCAAGCAGAGGCTCCTGGATCTGGTATGACATGCAGTAGATATTCATCATTTGTGTGTGTGTTTCTGAGAGGGAGAGGTGAGGAGGGAGTGGGGACCTGTTAGGTACCTAAAATGGGTGGGCAGTAGGGTACAAGGAAGACAGAAATTCAAGTGACGAGAGAGACAACAAGGATCCAATTGGTCTTCTCTGGCAGCGTGAAGAACAGAACCCCAACTAGATTAAAGTGCAAGGTTGTATGTTTTGAGGGGACATCATAGCAGGTGCCCAAAATCTGGAAAATGATGTACAAAGGAAGCTCCCAAGTCTTCAGGCCCAAGATTCTGAAGAATGGAGAAGCCCCTCAGTGACACACCATAGAGCGGTTTGGAAGGAAGTCCCTTGAGCGCAATGTCTAAGTCTTATGAATGCGGTCCCCATGTACAGTAACTGACACTTAGCTGGTGCTTGATATATTTTAATGAACAAATTAACATGTGTACTTGGAAGCAATAATTGGACACTCCAAAGGCAACATTCCTTGGATAACTAGAACACAAATTGAAGGACAGATCGCTATTGCCCCACCCCACTTCCAGCACCCACAGGAAGAAGGAAAAAAAATTAGGAACGTAACAGAGAAGGAACAACCAGAGAGATAAGAAAACAAGGAAAGTTCGTATCTTGGAATCTTGGGGGAGATTTGGAAGTTTGGTGGCATCTCCAAATGCCACAGACAGAACTTTGTGATCACTGGTAAGTTTTTGGAGAGCAGAGCATAATGACACAGAGTTTAATATTTACTGGTGGGAGAGGGTATAGGGTATCAGCCATGTGGCAAGGTGCTTATGGACAAGGTGCTCCTGGGCTGGACTGGTCTTACAGGGCATCAGAATGCAGCAGGAAGAGTTTCTGGAGTGTTAACTACAGATGCACCCTATGTAGGGTGCGGCAGGGAGGGAAATAAGCATGTAATTCTGACCCAACCCTCAGTCAGACAACCTGAGTGTTTGACTTGAGATCGGGGGGACTGGGAATTAATTGGATTTTAGGAAACAGAGATAAAATTTAGATTTCTTTGTAAAGAGCTTCAAGGTACCTACCTGGCCTTCCTCTCAATTTGCATGGATGTAAAAGTTATGTCTCAAATACCTTCTAAGTGGAAAAAGTCACTATTTGCTGCTGTTTGTTAAGTGATCCTTAAAAGGTATTACCAATGAGTCACAAAATATTTGGATGGAATATTACGCTTATTCGAGCATAGTTTATTTGGCTTTATGAACAATTTATCAACCCCCTGCTGTGTGTCTTGAAGAACACTGCCCGTGAACAGCCAGGTGGTCTCCCATTGGTGATCCAGGACAGGATCATCATCAAACAGGGTTGCACCTGCGGGGCTCACAAATGAACAGAACCACCTGGATCTCCATTTTCTAAGTCTTCCAAGAGAATTTTGATCATTGTCTTCTCTGTGCGGTTACCAAATGTCCGATTCCACTTACTGAAGTCCTAGGAAGAAGTCACCCCAGGGAGACAGAAGCTACAGCACTGTGTAGAAAAGCTGTGCGATCTGCTCATCTCCAAGTACTGACACATGTTTATAAGGTTTTTAGTTGAGTTCCAAGTAAAAATCAGAAGGCAGCTGTTAGTTGGGCTCTTTTGAAAAGAGGAGTAGAGTCCTTGCAAGGCCAATCCATTGGCCGGTCTATTTCTAAGGCTTCAAGGTGTTCAGCTGAGCAATTTGGCAATTTGTGTGGAATAAAGCACTGAGCTTCCGCCATCTTTAAACTCATTGATTTCTCATAACTTTTGTAGCTTCCCGAAGGCATTTTCTTTAATGGGCCATCTGAATGGGCCATGAGGTCATGCTGGGATTGTTCCAATGGCCTGATTAGAGGCTTCTTTATGTGAGAAAAGAGGGCTCAGCATTCTAAACATGCACACTTCACTGGGCAGCCTAAGGTGTGATGGTATGGGTTTCTGGCTGACTCCAAAGCTACCCCAGCTTTGTCAGGAAGAGCAGACATGGTGGAAGCAATGCGACAGCATGGTATGGGAACCTTTACCTGTCCCGGGGGCCTGGCTACTCTGCGACAGTGTTAAAAATTCAAATTGTCGGCAGGGCGTGGTGGCTCACACCTGTAATCCCAGCACTTTGGGAGGGTGATCACAAGGTCAAGAGATTGAGACCATCCTGGCCAACATGGTGAAACCCCACCTCTACTAAAAATACAAAAATTAGCTGGGTATGGTGGCACATGCCTGTAGTCCCAGCTATTTGGGAGGCTAAGGCAGGAGAATTGCTTGAACCCAGGAGGCAGAGGTTGCAGTAAGCTGAGATCGTTCTACTGCACTCCAGTCTGGTGACAGAGCGAGACTCTAGCTCAAAGAGAAAAAAAAAAAAAAAATTCAAATTGCCAGGCAAATTTACTTTGCAATTATATACATCACACAGGTTTAAATGAGTGACTGTCATATTGGTAGGAATGCCAGGTAGGTGTATGTGTAATAAGAACTACTGGCTTTCTTTCCAAACAGTTCTGACTCATAACTATTTGAAGGTCTGCATGCCATTGGGTTTCTAAGAGGAATCTTAAATCATGGAGAGGAAGCTCAGAAAGGACCAAGGCCTAGTTCAACGCCATTTGGGATCAATGAGCTACAAACTCACCATTATATGACTGGGTGATGTGCCTAGGATGGGTTGGTGGTGGGAGAACTTGAACAGAATAACTAAGAAAGGGAAGTGGAAAGAACTTCACACTAGTAATCCCAGAAAGTCCTTGAAACTAACATTCCTTAGAACATCCACTGAAATGGAAAACAATGTTCACTCCACATTCAAGGACATTTCTGGGGAATGCCACCACCCCACACCCATTCCCTCCATCTCCTTTGTTTTCAATGCATTAGGAATTCTTGGATTTTGGCAATTCCTGAAACAAACAAACAAACAACAAACAAAAATCTGATGACTCTTATTTAGTGTAAAAAAATCCAAAGACATTTTAAAAAACAGGACTAAATAGCTAATGAAAACCATGTCATTTCAGAAGAACTTGTTACATTCATCCAGGAACATTCATCTAGGGCTACAGTTATCTGGGCCATGTCCTGGCCAACAGTACACTGTGAGCAACCACTGTGGGCAAGAGGGTGAAAGGAATTTAAAAACAATTGATCACATCTTCTGCTCCAGGAGATGTGGCAAGGCAATTATCTTTAAGAACATTAGGTGCATTTTATTATTCGAGCTAATTTTTCAGTCTTGGCTTTTAACATCCTGTGTGCACTCTAATGTCAGGAGTGGCTTTCTATTATGAATCTTACATTGCTGCCTTCTACTTGCTGAATTATCAGTCATGCTCCTGGGCAGTGACATTTGCTTTTCTTGCACTATAATAGCATTCATGATGACCCAGCCTCTCTGTAAATTAGCCCCTGGAAAAATCTTGGCTCAATAACAGTTATTTCCCTATTCACACTTAAAACAACAAAGTCAGTAATATGCCAGGAAGATTCAACCGTGAATCAGGAATACACACCAAATCTAAAAGTCTAATACATTCTTGATCAGCCTACGTTGTATAAAGAATTATATTAGCAGAAAAGAGTCCAAATCAATTAAAAGGCTTCTGGGTTAATAATTCTCTTCTGGAAATAATGGCCAAGTGAATTCACTTTCCTATTCCATCTGATATAATTTTTACGTACCTACGAACATAAACATGCCAGAAAGAAAAGTGACCAGAAAATGAAGCTGGTGTGAGAAGAAATTGCTGATTATGAAGGTCGTAAGATTATCAGTGATTCACGCACTGGGAGTCCACAGCCGGCAGCTTTAAGGGCTCTCCATTGGCAGCTGTTATTGGTGCTGCAGTAATTGCTGGATGTCAGGGAACACCGAGTGACCAGCAATGACTGGAATGAAGGAAGTGGGGAGGTGAGGTGGGGGGCGTGGAGTGCATCCTAGTGGAAGAACAAGCATATTGCTGCACAAATAACAACTCCAATATCAGCTGTTTCAAGCAGAGTATCTGACTGGAACAAAACAAAATTTGAAAAAGAAAAAAAAAAAAAGACTCATCAAAAGGAATTAGGGTAATCGTTGGAGATTACCAAAGGTTTATTTGGAATGACACAGCACTGAAAACATAATTGTTACAGATGATTTGTGGATACAGCATACACCATCTATTTTACTTTAGAACAATCTGTGAAGATGAGTTGCATAAATAGAAAGAGGTGGAAATATAGAGGAGCCGTTTTTATAGTATTCTTTTGGGGGTGGATGAATATGCCCCATCTTTCTATCCAATCTCATAAAGGCAGAAGAGAAGACTGCTTAGCTGCCCATCCCAACTAGCCTACCTCCAGCCACAGCGGCTGGACAGCTAGATAAATCAGGCCCTGCTTTCTCTGAGGGGGCCTCAGTATGGTCATGCTATCTGTCATCTCATCCTGAAAACTGCACAGTACAAACACAGATACTGTTGACTGTTTTGGCAATGGGATGGCTGGTTTTGCCATGAGGCAAAACTGCGACTGTAATGCCAGTCAGAATAAGAGCAATGCATGTATCAATGACACTTGAGAGGCAAAGAGTTACAATGGAAAGGAAAGAAAGCAACTATGTATATGTAGCCTTCTGCATACACATAGATCCAGGAGTCGTGGGAACTAGCTTGCATGACTGTGTGTCCATATATATATACATATAGATGTGTTGGAAAATAACATTGAGAACTTTTGCAGCAGTTTAGTTTTAAACACAGTAAACCTGAAAGGGAGCGAGAGCACGTGCTCACACCTGGGCAGGGGAATAAGATAATCTTGTACCACAGGATAATTCATCACATCTTCTGCAGGGCAGCCACTCAATACCATACACCTGATGCAGAGAAATAAAAGTCTGATCTGGAGAAAACTACTTTAGAATTGGTGGGAGGGGATCAAGTACAAGAGTCCACAGCTTGGACAAAGCACAAACAAACCTGTTATTGACAACATGGGAACGAGTGAGGATTTTTTCCTTAATTTACTTTTCTTTCTCTTACGTTTTTTTTTTTTTTTTTTTGCACACATACGCCATTGATACATTTTCCCAAGGTTTGTCTGGCATCAGTCCGTAAATCATTAAGAGCATAATAGCAAAAGTGAACTCTTCAGGTTTTCATGAAGGTTTAAAAACCCCGTAACTGAGCTCTTTCTTGCAGTACTTGTTGCCCTAATCCAAGCGTCGGGTGAAGTTCTCCGGAAAGAGGCCTTTGTAGGTGGCAAGGTCTCTGTACTGAAGCCAGTCTGATTCCTTCACTCCCACCAGCCAGCCTGCATCCTGAAAGACAATGACAGGACTTTCAGGGTCCAGCAAACTACCGGAAAATCCACACTGCCACAATTAGTTAATAATGTGTTACATTATTGTTGTGGTTCTTCACCAGGATGTCACATTACAGGTAAAGTGCTGTGCCGTGATCAATGGGAAGGTCTATCCCAAATAAGTTGTTAGTTAAAAAAGAAAAAACAAAAAAGAAAAAGAAAAAGCAGGGATAAACGTTTTCAATGACTTATTGACTGTATAAAGTATAGTTAATTGACAATTAATATTAACATGACTGTACGAAGCATAGTTAACTGACATTAACTGGATTATAATATGAGTTCTTAAAGAGGAGAAAAGGATTACAATTACAACCAGTGCAAAGACAGGAATACCACGTGAAAGCATTTCATGCACAAGAGCATGACCTGTTCTGGGGTCACAGTGTAAAAAAGGTTTTAGGTTCCTTGGGTTAGCATGGAGTACTGATGAGACCATGGAATGTCTTATATTTCATCCCAAGCCACTTGCTTATAAGAAAGAACTCTGACCCCCAGCTCATATCCTATAACCCCAATAAACTACCTATGTAGGGCTTATTAAATACTAAAAGCTAGATGTGTGTTGCCTGATATTGCTATTTTGGTTTTTATAATACCTAATTTTTCAAGTTTATATAAACTACAAATAAGTCGGATGTCATGGCATTCTTGCTGGAAGCACCCCTATATCCTTTATAAATTATTCCTCATAGACATTTGTCTGCCGTATAGAAGTACCATCACAAAAATGGAACATTTTGCCCCAGAAAGGGTAGAGAACTCATCCATGTATGGTCATGCAGAATGGCAGACGATACTTAAACTGAGAAACAGAGGCTGTGGTCTGCCCTTGGCTTCCTGAAGATAAGCAGAGTCTAGCTGGAAACGCTGTGTTGAAAGAAACAGCAGGAAACGAGACCACAGGAAGTTCAAGGAGTGGGAAATGACTATCCTTATTATGTTAAGCAGTGCAGAAAGGAAATTCCACTTCAGATGAGGGATGGCCAGGTTTAGTCTGAACCATCCCCCAACATAGTTCAAGTACATCAGATAAAATTAGATCTCAAAAATTAAATGAAGAAACTGAATTCATTCCCTTTTGATAGAATCTGAGACTATAAATTGATGCTGCTATATAGACAAGAAATATCAGTATTTAGACAGCCCAATTTTTGAAGGCAGGAAAAAAACCGCTGGAGAAAAAAATGACTCAATAAAATAACTGATAATATCCTAGCTGATGAGGAAAAGTGCCCTCTTTAAAATTATGATGTCATATATGTGAAGGACAAAGCCACACTTAAAATAAAAGATGATAGCTAAATATTTTCTGAGCCTCTAGAAAGCATATAAAAGGTCATTTTCCCCCACAAGTGTCTATATTTGACTTTATTTACAGTGAGTGAAAAATCTAATGCAGCCAAGTAGAGCTAAGCACTTAAAAATTGTTTCAATAAAGAAAACAAGTAAAGGACTACAGAAACCCACAATCAAAATATATTCCAACACATATATTCTGAAAGACAACTTGTAAAGAATATTAGCCAATATCAATCTTTAGCTGAGGAAAATATAAAAAATTAAATATTAACTGCTTAAAATATGTGGTAGAAAAAGATTTCCAGTTTTGGTAATGGCAGAATAGCTTGTATTAGACAAATCCTTCTGGAGAGAATAATTAAAAACACTGGAATAACTATATATCTCTAGATATCTATATATACATATATGCAACTATTTATACATAAAAACAATGCTTGGTTATATAACATATAAAGTATAAATTTATATATAATGGGATGGGTATAAATAATGGGTACAACTATTTGAAGATGCTGGAAATGACCAAAAGCAAGCAGAAATTACAGGGTATTTGACCCTTGAAAGTAGAGAACTGCACGGGGTGAGATCTATACTGATACAGCTTTTCTCCTGAGGATTATCCTCACTCAGTGTGATGTGAGGCATTCAGATCATAGAGTGTAAGGCTGTCAGAGAAGCTGTACACTCAGGGGGTATTATCTTGAAAAGAAAGGAGCCACTGGGGAATAGGTATCCTAATATATGTGGATAAATTGCCTTGAAGTCCTGGGCTGACCCCTAAGCTGTGCATGCATAAAGGGTACAGACCCACCCTAACAAAGTATAAAACCAACTCCCATCAATTCAAGGGAATTATTCAGTAATTTATATGTCTGCTAAAACAAAAATAAGGAATTTTGAGATATAGAAAACAGAGTCAGACTCTTTATCATGCATGGTCCGCCTACTATGTCTAGTATCAATTAAAAAATTACTAGACATGGAAAAAGAAAAAAGGAAAATATGACCCAAAGATTAAAAAGCAAACAATAGAAATACGCCCTGAGATGGCCCAGCTGTTGGAATTAGCAGTAAGAAATTTAAGGCAGCTATTATAAATTTGTTCAAGTATATAAATTGAGAGACAGTGATAATGAAAGAATGTAAGTGGGAAATCTCAGCCAAGAAATGGAAACCACATGAAAGAACAACATGGAAATGAAGACTCTAAGACTCTAATATCTGAGATGAAAACACTGGAGGGCCGGGCGCGGTGGCTCAAGCCTGTAATCCCAGCACCTTGGGAGGCCGAGACGGGCGGATCATGAGGTCAGCAGATCGAGACCATCCTGGCTAACACGGTGAAACCCCGTCTCTACTAAAAAATACAAAAAACTAGCCAAGCGACGAGGCAGGCACCTGTAGTCCCAGCTACTCTGGAGGCTGAGGCAGGAGAATGGCGTGAACCCGGGAGGCGGAGCTTGCAGTGAGCTGAGATCCAGCCACTGCACTCCAGCCTGGGCAACAGAGCAAGACTCCGTCTCAAAAAAAAAAAAAAAAGAAAAAGTCACTGGATAAACTTAATTACAAACGCAAAGTAGAAGAAGAAACAGTCACAGTACTTGAAGGCAGATCAATAGAAATTATCTAACCTGACTACCAGAGAGAAACAGTCAAAGAAAAAGAACAGCATCTTAGCCCTCAAGATGTCCAACATAAGTATAATTAGAAACCCAGAGAAAAAAGAACAAAGAGAATTAGTCAGACAAAAAATTAAAGATAAAAAGCAAATATAGTGAAAAACATTAGGCTACAAGTTTAGGGAGCTCAGTGATTTTCAAGTATGAAGACCATAAAAAAAAAAAAAAAAAGAAAGAAAAGAAAAAAAAAACAACCCTACCCAAATACAATATATTCAAACTGATGAAAATGAAAGATACAGAGAAATTTATTAAAAGTAGTCAGGGAAAGTCACTTTGCATACAGAGAAGCAATATTAAACAAATGACAGTTGATTTCTAATTATAAACAATAGAGACCAGAAAACAATGACACATGTTTAAAGAGTTGAAAGAAAAAAAAGTCAACTCAGATTTCTTTCTTAGTGAAAGTATCATTAAAAATTAAGAAGAATAAAGACATTTTCAGATAAACAGAAGCCAAGAAGATTTGCTGCCAGCAGACTAGCACTGCAGAAATAGCTAGAAAGTTCTTTAAGGAGAAAGGAAATTAAGACCAGATGGAAACTTGGACTTATAGGAAAGAATGAAGACCTGGAAATGATAAACATGATGGCAAATATAAAAAAACTACCTTTTTTCCTTTTATTTCCTTACAAAATAACTTCTGGTTAATACAGACAAAAATCCCATTATAAATGGGATTTTTAATATCTTTGAGATGTGTGATGCTGACACTTTTTCTTGATATTGGTAATTTATGCTTTGTGATTTTTCTTTCTTGAGTCTTTCTAAGGTTTTAACAATTTTGTTAATCCTCTCAAAAACCTACTTTTGGTTTCATCAATGTTATCTGTTATGTCCTTTATTGTATTCATTTGTGAATTTATTTTTATTTCCTTCCTTCCATGCATTTTCTATTTAATTTCTATTTAATGATCATTATGAAATATTTTTTTAACTCACACTATGATTTCTTTGACCCAGGGGTTATTTAGAAGTGTATTTTAAAATTTTTAAATCTTTGGGGGCTTTTAAAGATACATTATTGTTGTTAATTTTTTTTTTGAGATGGGGTCTTGCTCTGTTGCCCAGGCTGGAGTGCAGTGGCATGATCATGGCTCACTGCAGCCTTGAATTCCTGGGCTGAAGCGATCCTCCCATGTCAGCTTTTTGAGTAGCTGGGACTACAGGTGTACACTGCTGCACCCTGATAATTAAAAAAAAAAAAAAATTGTAGAGATGAGGTCTTGCTATGTTGACCAGGCTGGTCTGGAATTCCTGGCCTCAAATGATCCTCCTGCCTTGGCCTTCCAAAGTCCTGGGATTACAGGCATGAGCCACCCTGCTCAGCAGATTATTGTTATATACATTTCAAATCTAATTTTATTGTGGTAGAGACTGTTTGACCCAGCACCTGATGTATCTTGGTAAGTGTATTGTCAAAAGAAAGAACAAAATGTTGAACATGTTAAGTCTTAACCTCAAAGGCAGTGATGCTTGACTTTATTTTTTAAGGGGAGAGCTCATGAGTCTTTTTGAGAATAGTATGGAAGTTAGAGCTTTTCTCTCCAGAAATACATGTTTACAGATGCATTTACTTGTGTTGCCTACCATTTCAAGGGTTCACACATTTTATGAATGAGAACAAGATGGGAGTTCTCAGTACCTTACATCAGACGACTCTTTTAGGAGGTGATATTTTTAAAGAATCTCTTTAAATTGGAGGTATAATTTAAATACTGTATAATGCAGAGATGGTTAGGTATATAGTTCAATGAGTTTGGACAAATACATGCAGATATCCCTCTCAAGATATAAAGCATTTCCATCACTCCAGAAGGTTCCCCAGTTTCTTTCCTAATCAATATCCACACACCCAGAGGCAACCACTTTTGAAGGGGTCTTTTAGTTCACATTCATAGTGTCTGCATTTCCTGAAGACAGCTGTTACAGAAAGCATTCCTAGAAAGTGGTTACATGATTAAGAAATGGTCAACTGTTTGTATTACATAAAAGAAGAATGCGACAGCATCCCAAAAGGATGTCCTAGAAACCTGGTTAATGATCTATGCTGTCACAAGCCGTTAAGTCCTTTTTAGATGGCTTGTAGCATCTCAGAAAATAGAAACATCTTTAGGAAGTGATTGTGTCCTCCGAAAAAATCAATGTAGCCCAAAGCATCGTCCAATCTTATCTTTTACCTGATCAGCTTCTGAATCTGAGGGAACCACCAGCACCACGTCACCCCTTTGTAAGGTAAGTTCATCAGAATTTGCTGCCTCAAAATCATGCAGCGTTTCCACCTGCAGAAGATAAGAAGAATCCACAAAAATCAATTTCCCAGCCAGATTATAAGCAGACACTCTTACAAGCACTCTCCAAGCTGGATGAAAAGATGAAGATATTTGCCATCCCAAGGAAGAAGAAGGCCTCTAAAGCCAGAAGGGAAGTCCTATTCTCTGATAGGAGGCCATTCATATGTATATTTATTAATAGTAATGCAATGCCCTCTACAACAGGGAAAAGTACTATATTAATCACATTTTAATTCATCTTATTTTTGTTAGAGATTTGCATTTTATTATCACTGCTGCTTTATTACTGTTTGTTGTTTAACTGGAACCAAAAATGTCTAAAGCTCCTCTAACCCCAGCTTCTGTCAAATAATAATCAGGAAAACCACCACTTGCAGGTTATACAGTAATTACTACTAAATAAAACTCTGTGATCCATTTCTGTGTAAATATATTTCCTTTCTTCCCTATCCTACCTTATATACAATGGCAACCAGTTTCTTTTCCTTTCCCATTTTGAAAAAGATTTCCTTAAAATTTTATTATAGGAACATATTTTAAAGCAGAAGAAATAACATAATGAACCCCCATGCATCCGTCACCCAGTCTGAATCACTCTACCGTCATGGCTGATTGAATTTTCCACCTTTCCCTCAACTCCACCCCTGAGAATAAACATCGGCTTTTAAAGTGTGTATTTTGCCATTGAGCGTATTCTTAGAATCCTAAACTGTCAGAGTCGGAAATGGATTATGTTATCCCTAAATTAATTTCTCTGATGGGAGAACTGATACCCAGAGAGAGGACCTATAGGGGTACCTTAGCTTATTCTACAGTTACTGAGGAGGACAGAATGGGCCCAGCAAGCTCAGGCCGTGCTTGGCACAAGGCTTCTTGGACTCCTCATGCTCCAATTAAAACAGAACCTGGCATGAAACAACCCCCTATCCACAGGTTTAATTTTTTCTCTAAATTAATTCATTCATAAATCCATTATAGCCGACCCTGTCCCCACAAGAGGTAGCAAGGTAGTAGTTACTTTCTAGTGGAGAGAGACAAAGACACATACACACACACAGAGAGAGAGAGAGAGAGAGAGAGAGAGAGAGAGAGAGAGAGAGAGACAGACAGAGAGAGAGAGAGAGAGAATGATATAACATTTTCCACTTTAGAAGAAAAAGAACTGAATTTTGAAATGTAAAATCAAATCTATTAGGAAACATCTGAGACAGGAAACACTTGGGTTAGGCCAGTGTTTTCAGGTATCTACTAAGTTTTTCGGTAAGAACCCTTTGGTTTATGAAGGCTCTAAGCAGCCTGTCTGAGCAAAACCTTCTTCCCATTAACTTAGCCACCTTTTTTTCCTGCCTTTTGGTGCAAGTTTATTCATATATGAATCCATTAATTTACAAAATATTTATGGGCTTCCTACTCTGTGTCATGCACCCTACAAGGTGCCAGAGTTGACTGAAGGATTGCTGCCTGACCCCCAGAGGTATAGCCCAGTCAGGAGCTCTTGGTGATTCGAAGGCCTGGTCTGAGCCAGGCTCCACAGATTCACAGGCACCCGGGGGAGTAGACAGGAGGGAGGGCTGGAAGAGACTCTCCCATTCATTACCCAGAGGCATACTGTTTGCCCTATGGTGAACTTCCCTTTAGTTATTCTTTGTTAAAATATGAAAATCTATTACTGTAGTCCTGGCTTGTCCAAGTGATGTGGTGGTGAAGGGAAAGCAGTTCAGAGAAATAATAATTGCAAAAAGTAAAAGTAAAAACTGGAAAACCAAAGGCTTAAGCAATAGAGACTCAAAGCAAAAAAAGGACAAATGAGACTTAAAAAATAAGAATACCTTGTAGAGAAAGCCAGGAGGCAATTCCTGAGAGGCCTCCCTTACAGATGCTAGCTGGTCAGCAGTCCCCACGGCTGGTGCAGAAGGCATTGGCTGAGGGTCCTGCAGGGGCTTCTGCTCCGTAGCCACCTCTGGCGTCTCGCTGGTGGGGCCCAGAGGAGCCGTGTCCTCGGTGGTCTCCTCAGGCTCTGCACCTATAATTATTTCGTGTTCTCCCTCCTCTTCATGGTTGGAGGCAGGCTCTATGACCACTGAAGGGATGACCTTCTCCTGGGGGAAGAAAGCCCGTGGCAGTGCCCAGCAGGGCCTGGAAAACAGAACCTCCTCGTCCTGCACAACCTGCCTCAGCCCCCAGCCCAAAGCTGGGGCTGCCATTTCCATACTTCCCCATCAGCCAGTCAGGCTCCGGGTCTTCTGCTGTGCCACACAGCCTCCTTCTGTTCCTCCTGAGGCCTAAACCCTTAGTGGAATTAACTTCTGGATCTTTGAATAGCCAGGCAGTTTGGTAAGCATGAGGTTTCCGTGGGAATTGGGAGGAGGCATAGGGGATGGGAGACTGAGTCTTGAAGGGTGAGGGGTGAGGGAAACCATCCTGAGAGGGATTGCAGGAGTCAGTGCAGGCCGGCCTGGTTCTTTTTTTTTTGAGACGGAATCTTGCTCTGCCGCCCAGGCTGGAGTGCAGTGGTGCAATCTCGGCTCACTGCAAAGTCTGCCTCCCGGGTTCACACCATTCTCCTGCCTCAGCCTCCCAAGAAGCTGGGACTACAGGCGCCCGCCACCATGCCCGGCTAATTTTTTGTATTTTTAGTAGAGACGGGGTTTCACTGTGTTAGTCAGGATGGTCTCGATCTCCTGACCTCATGATCCGACCGCTTCAGCCTCCCAAAGTGCTGGGATTACAGGCGTGAGCTGCCGCGCCTGGCCCCGCAGGCCGGCCTGGTTCTTGTCCCACGGAGCCCTAACTCTTGCCACGGGCAGTTCACCTCCGGTGAGCCCCTTCCTCCTCTCCTCCAGTCCCAAGAGGCCCCCAGTGTCTGAACCATGCTTGCTGGTGAAGATCCACCTGGGGTTTGGAGTTCATCCACCAGTCCTTCGCTTGTGATTATCATTCCAGACCCCCACTGCTGTGGCCGCTGCAGGGACCACACCTCCCACAATCCACTCCAGGTACTCTAGTGTCTGAACCAAAGGATTAGGACCACGCTTTCATTTGTTTAACAAAGATGAGCATGGAGGGGAGTTTCATCAGCAGAACAGGAGTCTTTCTATATTCTCTCTGCTATCAGAGGACTAGAGCACTAACATTCATCAACTTAGAGAGATAATACCGTCTTTCCATGAGTACAACAATACACACAAAAACACTCTGGGAACTGTGATGAGAAAATCTAAGGGGAAAAAGGAATATTCTTTTAAGTTCCTTCTCCCATAACACTGTTATCTGCCTCAGCCCCCAGCCCAAAAAGGGATAATGAAAGGGATAATTCAGTTTCAAGTTTTAAGTAACCCTGGAGAAATTTTTGAAAATTTATTGGGAGTAAAATCATCAGAAGAAAACAATACATACCATTAAGCCCCCTCTTAACATTGCCTTCTAGAATACAGAAGAACCAGACAGTGCAGGCAGGCCCTGGGGTTGGAGGCCCCTGCAGTGGTAGAGTATGTGGCTTTGTGGCCTCTCAATGCTGCTCTGAGGCAGTGCCGAGGAGGGCCCGCTCCAGCCTCACGCACAGACCTAACGGCCCGGGTCCCTTTGTTTCCTTTCTCAAAGTACCACACAGTGGTGGGTTCTTGGTGAAAGGGGCCTGATGGTGAATTTGAGACACTCTGATGATGATAATAACCACCAAACAGTAATAAGAATAATAAGATCTAAATACTATTTTGTTCTCCCTGGGCTAAGTGCTCACTTCATCACATTCTCTTTCTCCCGGCTCCATTCTCATCCTTTTCACTGTCCTGCTTCATTCCTTTCTCCACGTCACCCCAGAGCTCCCCCTTCCCCTTTCCATGCTTAGGCCCAGTTAGCCACAGGCCCTGAGGGCCTGTATGCAACATTGCGATGCTGATACTGAGCAGCTGGGATTACTCTTTCTGAGAATCTGATAATAATGTTGTTTGGTGGAGTCACAAAATTGCTACAAACCTATTATACATCCAAACAGTTATCACCATGGACCAACCAACAGAGCACCCAGCCCACACCACCTCCCAGGAGCTCCCCTGGCTGCAACATGGAACACTCACCTGAGGCACTGTTGCTTCCAGCTCTTCTGCTTCAGCTTGGGCACTCTCTGCACCCTCAGTGGTTTCAGTTCCAATTTTGGCCTCCTCTAAACTTACTCCTTCCGCAGCAGGGAGCGTGGCCTTCTCTGCCTCTGCTTCCTCTCCTGGGACTCCCTCAGCTGCTGACACCAAGGTTCCAACAGCTGCATCAGCATCAGCTCCAGGTATGACCTGTAGGGCAGAATCCAACAGGCCACGTCTGCATCTCCATGGGCCTCCGCCAGGAGTCAAACTCAAGCCTATTTCTGATGTCCCCTCTGTGGAGGCTATACAGATTTGGAACATTCTTGGCACTCCCAGGATTTAGGTACAGCAGAGTCTGCCATGTATTCATCAACACTCTGACTTCTCTTCTGCTGAGCTCCCAACAATTCTACACTCCTTAGCTTTCCTTGCTGTCAGGTGTGGCAAATGGGATTTGAATGGAAGTGACATATACTATTCCAAAAACACGGCTTTTAAGGTGTGGGTGGTCCTCTCCACAAGCTATTTCCATTTTTATTGGCTAGAAGCAACAAATGAGGCCTTAAGGGAATAAAAGAAATATAATTGAATCTCGAGACCTTAAACTCACCATGCCAAAGGAAAGCTAAGCTTGGAAACAGAGTCACACGAAAACAACCTTCCTTTCATTCTCAAACACAGAGCTGTAATTTCACATGCTTCCTTCATCTTATGTAACGTGCAGAACTACAGAGCGTGAGATGGAGGCAGGAGTGACCATGTCCCCACTCCCCCTTTTCATATGTGAAATGTAGATTCACTGAGCACTAATCAGAGCCTCACAAGAATGTGACACTTGCCTCATTGCCTACCCACACTCCTTTTAAAAATTTTATTCCCTTCTTGCTTGCTATTTCCCCTTTAAATACTGAAGTTCTCAAAACTCTCTTCAGAAAAAGCACCGGTTACAGATCCTCCTTTGACTTGTGTCTCTTTTTCCGGGTGCATCCTTAACCTTGGCTAAATAAGCCTCTCCATGACTGAGACCTGCCTTGCTCACTTTTTGATTTACATGGAACATCTATGTCAGAGGATGGAAGTGGCCTGGGTCAGAGAGAAAAGCCATATCAGAAAAGCATCCTCATCACACAAAGTCAAAATTTCGAAAAATTGCGTTTTAGTATAAACTTTCAAATCTTTGTGAGGAAGGTTCCAGAAGCCAAATCACTTTCTTTTTTTTTTTTTTTTTTTTTTTTTTTTTTTTTTTTTTTTTTTTTTTTTTTTTTTTGAGACGGAGTCTCGCTCTGTCGCCCAGGCTGGAGTGCAGTGGCCGGATCTCAGCTCACTGCAAGCTCCGCCTCCCAGGTTTTTACGCCATTCTCCTGCCTCAGCCTCCCGAGTAGCTGGGACTACAAGCGCCCGCCACCTCGCCCGGCTAGTTTTTTATATTTTTTTAGTAGAGACGGGGTTTCACCGGGTTAGCCAGGATGGTCTCGATCTCCTGACCTTGTGATCCGCCCGTCTCGGCCTCCCAGAGTGCTGGGATTACAGGCTTGAGCCACCGCGCCCGGCCGCCAAATCACTTTCACAGAGGAAAAAAAAAAATAAGGAAGCTTTCTCAATGAACCCTCAGGAATGAAGGGGAAATAATTTTTGTAATCAAATATGCATGGTAATGCTCCAAATAGCTGCAGAGCCCGTTACAGGCAAAATGCCAAAATCATAGTTTAGGTCCAGTAAGGAGACGTGAAATAGAAAAAAGCCAGAATTTTCTTTCTAAGGTAGACACACAGTCAGAATAAGAGTTTTAAGTAGTATTTAAAATTTGAGGTAATGAAATAAAGGAAGTGCAATCAGAAGTTTTAGTTTTGAACAAAGGGGTTGGAGTCCAACTCTTTAAACAGGATTCTGACAACATCAGCTTGACAGACTTGATTTGAGAAGTTCACATGAGAAAGACTATGGAAGAAGAATCTCAGGTTGATCTTATATAATATATCCAGGACACATATTTCAAAAATGGCTCTTACTATCTGATGTGATTAGGATTAACTATTTTTTTCCTTGTTGAATACATTCTACCCAGTTCAACATCTTAAGTTAGGAAGGCCCCAATGTTGCAAATATTAACTTTCAAACTCAGAAAACAGAAAAGGATAATGAAGAGCACCTCTGAGTGGGCATCAGAAATTGGAGATGAAGAACATGAACCATATGCCTACACTTTTAACAAAGCAGTTCTAAAAACGTTTCTGCTGGCTCAAAGCTATAGGTAATAGTTTAAATAAAAATGCCTGTTACAGAATATATACAGGACATTTTTCTACAAGATAATATTTTATTTGGGAATGAAAATGAAATGTTAACAGCTATACTACTCATTATATGTCCAAGTATTCCTCATATTCTTAGAAATTTACTTCCCTCTCTTATGAGAATCTCCTATTACGAGGATGTGGCTCTCCACACAGGGTGTGCAATGATTTAAAATACAATCCCTAGCCATGACATACTTCCTTCTTCCTGTCCTGTCATGAAAGTACATGTGACATGGTTTGGCTCTGTGTCCCCACCCAAATCTCATCTTGTAGCTCCCATAATTCCCATGTGTTGTGGGAGGGACTCAGTTGGAGATGATTGAATCATGGGGGTGGGTCTTTCCCATGCTCTTCTTGTGACAGTGAATGGGTCTCACCAGTTTTGATGGTTTTAAAAATGAGAGTTTCCCTGCACAAGCTCTGTTTTTGCCTGCTACCATCCATGTAAGATGTGACTTGCTCCTCCTTGCCATGATTGTGAGGCCTTCCCAGTTATGTGGAACTGTAAGTTCAATAAACCTCTTTTGCAAATTGCTCAGTCTCAGGTATGGCTTTATCAGCAGCATGAAAATGGACTAATACATTATGGGTTCACAAAAGTAATGCTTTCTCATGAATTGTAACAGATACTTATTTAAAGTGAATTATAAATGCTGATTGCTATCGAAGTGGGGTAACAAGTACATGAGGGTTTATATTTTGGCAAATGGATGAAAATTCCTATAATAAAAAGTTTATTTTGAAATCAAATAGAATTTCATCTCTGTTTTAAATAAGCACCGACCTTTTTATGGATGCTATTATTACTGTTGTCAACAGAATAGTAATCAGAACATAAATTAGTAGGGTATCTTAATCCCAAGAAGAACAATGAGCAATTGCTCATAACTTTATTGTTGGAGACATTAACAGGGTTTCTCTAGGACACTAAGCACCTAACAAAGTTTCTTCCATGTTAAAAACTATCCTGAAAGAAAATGTGCATGCAATAAACTTATGAGCTCAAATGTATAAAACAAGTTGTGTCATGATTATAAGCTTATTCTCTCCATCTGTCTGGAAAATCACACCTATGAATATCCCACTAGTTTCAACAGCTTGGAAGCAGATGGACTCTATCTACATGCAGACGGTATGGATAAACAGAGCAGCAGACACCACCACTACACACACATGCAGCAGAGGCACTGCTACAGATGAAAAAGCAGACAGGATGTTATTTCATGGGCTATTCTCCCAGTGGTTATGCATAAATCCTTTTATACATATATGTTCCAACTACACATTGTTACTGATTGGCTTTTAGTCTCAGTTGAATTGATACTATACCTCTGGGAGAGAATATACTTCTGTGACCTATAGCTGGTGTTGCCACAGGTAATTTTTTAAACTTGTTCCATACAATCATGTTTATTATTAACCTGTAACTTACCTCTAGATATCTATCAATTTGGTTGTATAAGATTTTACCATCACTAAATATACATGTTATCACCTTTCCTTTGCTAGATAATTTAAGCAGGCAATGAAACTAGACTCCTATCTTTTGCCATATACAAAAAGTAAATAAAAATGGGTTAAAGACTTAAATCTAAGTCTTCAAACTATGAAACTACCAAAAGGAAACATTGGGAAAACTCTCTAGGACACTGGACTGGGCAAAGATTTCTTGAATAATACTCCAAAAGCACAGGCATGCAAAGCAAAAATGGACAAATGGGATTATGTCACGTTAAAAAGCTTCTGCACCGCCAAGGGAACAATCAACAAAAATGACCTGCAGAATGGAAGAAAATATTTGCAAACTACCCATCTGACAAGGGATTAATAACCAGAATACATAAGGAGCTCAAACGACTCTATGGGGAAAAAAATCTAATAATACAGTCAAAAAATGGGCAAAAGATCTGAACAGACATTTCACAAAAGAAGACATAAATAGCAAACAAGTATGTGAAAAGGTGCTCAATCTCATTGATCATCAGAGAAATGCAAATCAAAACTACAATGAGATGTCACTCACCCCAGTTAAAATGGCTTTTATCCAAAATACAGGCAATAACAAATGCTGGCGAGGAAGTATAGAAAAAAGAAACCTCATATACTGCTGGTGGAAATGGAAATTAGTGCAAATATTATGGTGAACAGTTTGGAGGTTCCTCAAAAACAAAGGACAAAAACTAAAAGTAGAGATACCATATGATCCAGCAATCCCACTGCTAGGTATATACCCCCCAAAAAGGAAATCAATATATCAAGGAGGTATCTGCACTCCCATGTTTGTTGCAGCACTATTCACAATAGCCAAGATTTGGAAGCGACCTAAGGGTCCATCAACAGATGAATGGATAAAGAAAATGTGGTACCTATACACAATGGAGCACTATTCAGCCATAGAAAAGAATGAGATCTTGTCGTTTGCAACAACATGGATTGAACTGGAGGTCATTGTGTTAAGGGAAAAAACCCAGGTACAGAAAGACAAACTTTGAATGTTCTTACTTATTTGTAGGTGCTAAAAATTAAAACAATTGAATTCATGGAGATAGAGAGTAGAAGGATGCTAACCAGAGGCTAGGAAGGGTAGTGAGGAAGTAAGGGAGATGTTTAATGGGCACAAAAATAGTTAGAAAGAATAAATAAGACCTAGTATTTCATAACACAAACAGGGTGACTACAGTCAACAATAACTTATTGTACATTTTAAAATAACTAAAAGAATATTACTGGATTACAATGCAAATAAAAGGATAAATGGTTGAGGAGGTGATAGATATCTACCCTGATGTAATTACTACACGTTGTATATCTGTATCAAAATACCTTATGTACCTCATAAATATATACACCCGCTATGTACCCACAAAAGTTAAAAGTAAACATAAAATAAAATAATAAAAAAACAGGTATTAGCTGCTGTGACACCAACCACCAGCAGGTGGCGGCCAAAGGCTCTACCTGACTGCTCTGAGGATCCTGACCTTGCAGGAGCAAATACCTCAGCCTCAGCACCTCAGCAATTTAGCTGATTTTTGTCACATAAAAAAGAACTGCAGCATGCAGAAAACTGACTTTAAGAATGATAAATAAATATCAGGAAAATACTGAAATTCACAATTCTGGCAAAGGTAAGGTGCTATGGAATTGGCACTTTAGACTAAACGGGAAGCCAAACAATTTGAATGATCTGCTTGGAAAACAAACAATTAACACTCCTGCACCCTACTCCGAGTCCATTAGTAATGAATTCCCACTTCTCCAGCTGCTGTTCACTTAACACGTTGATTTTGCAGAGCTTAAAAATGTTTCATAAACAGAGAAGGATCATCCACTATCTGCGTATCCTCATAGCTTTCTGTTTCTGACACTGGTCTGATGATCAGGGGTGCCTCAACCCTCCCTTTATGTCTGGAATCTGGTCCAGATTTTTGGCTCTTACCAAAATATTTCCAATGCCCTATTTACTGATCGCAAGAATAGAACAACATAAAAATACAATGGAAAACCGGAACCCGTTTGTTCAGATTAGGTGTTAGCTATAGACAAAATAAAGGAAAGAGTGAAAAGGTTTTCATCGATGAAAGTTATACCTCTTATTATTATTGTTGTTGTTATGCATTTCAATTTGTTAGCTATTTGTAGAGCTATAAAAGAAAAAACATTTTCTATGCTCTGCTTGCTACAGTACATGTTATATCTGCTAGGAAAAACCACAATGATAAATGACTGCTATTTGTTTTTTAAAAAATGTTACCCAGGAAGACCAGAGGACTGAACCTGCTGAAAGTATTTCAAGCCTTTCATACCCAGTGCTATCAAATGCTTCTCTTCACTCTAAATGTTCAGAAAAACACACTTATCCTATCTTCTGCCCAAACTATACTATTTATTGGTCAAATATATTTATGGGGGAAACAGCTATTGCAAAGAGAGACTAAAAATAGTCTCCTTGACCTTGGGCACATATTTACTTTATCCATGAGGTCTATGAGGTGCAGAAACTAAGAGTATTGCTAACCCTCCTATCTATCACACAGAAATCACAGCGACCAGCACAGAACCTTCTGGAGAGAGTAGGTGGTGGGTCTCTGCACCATACATACCTCATTGCTTTCTCTTTTTCTTTTTCTTTTTTGAAATGAAATCTCACTCTTGTTGCCCAGGCTGGAGTGCAATGGCACGATCTTGGCTCACTGCAACCTCTGCCTCCTGGATTCAAGAGATTCTCCTGCCTCAGTCTCCTGAGTTGCTGGGATTACAGGCACCTGCCACCACATCCGGCCAATTTTTTTGTATTTTGAGTGGAGACGGGGTTTCACCATGTTGGCCAGGCTGGTCTCGAACTCCTGGCCTCAGGCGATCCACCTGCCTCGGCCTCCCAAAGTGCTGGGATTACAGGCATGAGCCACCGCGCCCGGCCCCTCATTGCTTTCTAATCTTCTGCCTCAATCATCTCTTTGGTGGAAAGCCATATAATTATGGTATTCATGCCAGGGTCCTCTAAACACCAGTTTAAACTTGCTTTAGCAAAATTGTCTAGAAATGTAATGACATGAACAAAATACAACAATAGCCTAGGTTATCAATCATGTAAAATAGCCAAACACAACCGGGTGACAGAAACTAGCCAGTCCTGCTATGAGATGGTGCCGTAAAAGCAGGCCAACAAGGACCAAGACCCCCAAACATGTCAGAGTAGTGATAGGCTCAAGAGAACTTGTCATCTCTGAGGTTTATGTCATGTATTCGTACATTCATTCACTCGTTTATTTATTTGCTTGTTTTCTTGGTAATATTAGCTCTGAACAATGCCTGAAAATAGTTTGTCAATCACGCAACTGGTCTGGATGAGACAATTGAAGAAGCTACTTTGATTCTCCTTCTGCCCATGAAATTTCATACTTATTTATCAAGTAGGTTATTGTAAGTGATCATAGGCATTTTTTCTAATAAAGCAATTAAAATATTTTTTCTAACAAATTTTAAAATAATAAAAGATAATTTATGGTAACATTTTGATATATTTAGTTGTATTCATTTTTCTAATCATACAAGGTTTATTTTGTAAAACATGAGTCATGTTTCTTAGAAAAGTTATAGTAATGGATATATAATAATTTATTGCTTATTCTATTTAACAAGTTATTTAACAGTTCTATTAGAATTAAACACTAGTTGGTTTCATTTTTAAATGTCACTCTAACATTGTGAGAAAGATCTTTGGTTTGTAACCCAACAATTATTTAGGTTACACATTTCAATAATTTAAATACTAAATACTGCTCTCTTTATTTATTTATGATATTTCCATTAAACATGTTTTTGGGGTTTCTGCTCAACATTATAAGAAATTTTTTTTAAAAAATTTCAAAAACATAGAATACAATGAACTTGCAAATGCTCACCGCCTAGGATCCTCAACAGATATGTCACCACATTTGCTTTATCACATGTCTTCCCACCTATCTGCCTTGATTTGAACCATCTTTTAGTCAACTGCAATGTATCCTCACCAAATGCTTTTTAGGAATTCTATGGAAAGTCTCTAGCACCTTATGTAATTGGTAATGTCTTTCTGCTGCTTTCCTACATGGCCAACTATTGACTTGGGGTAGAATTACTATGTTGTGTTTCTTTGTGCTCAAAATCTGTATGTTATTCCTATAGCTTCTGACCTTTAGTATTGATATGGATAAGTCAGAGAACAACCTAATTGTTGTTCACTTGTAGTGCTTTCTTATTTCCAATCTAGATGCTTGCAGGACATTTTTCTTTGAACTCAATATTTAAAATAATACATTTCAATGTAGTCTCTCTCCACTAAGTTTGCTTTTTTGGGTGATTTCTTATGATCCACATGCATTAATTCCATCAACTAGGAAAATTTCAGCTCGAGCATGTTTTCTTCTACTATACTAGCCACTTCTGCTTCTGTAACATTCTTATAGTCTCTCCTTCAGGATGAACTTCTACCCATGAGCTGTATCTTCACTCCTTGGCCCCTAAATCCATCACCTTTACTTGTGCTTCTCTTTATGTATTGGGAGAACTCCTCCAGCTTATCCTCATATCACTAAATCGATTCTCTATAGTATTGCTTCTCAACTTGACCACGTCTCATGCAAATTTTAATTCTAATATTACATTTCCTCCCCTTAAAATCTTTTCTCATGTTATTGAGTTCTGTTTTCATCTGCCTTTCAAAGTGACTTTCTTTTCTTCTCAATATGGTTGCTTTATCATCTCACCTTTCATCTTTTGTTTCACCTATCGAGGTCATCTTGAGTATTACTGACAACAAAAAGGAAGGCAATTTTCAAATTTTGTCTTTGTATGTCAGGTAATTTTTGTTATTGTTGCATATTCTCTAAAGAAACTTTTAACTCTGGCATGCAATCATTTTTTCTTTTGTATTGCTCTGTAGGTGTTTGCTAATCTTAAAACGTATTTATGTGCTTAGTTTTCTCAAATCAGGAGAAATCTCTATAGGCTTGATGTTTACAGTAGATGTGGAAACATTTTCTTTGTTCCATTTTACTCATTATCTGGGGACTCTTAAATATCCTTTCAGAACAGGAGCTGGAGAGGGATTTATCAAGTCTTTACATGGAATCATCTGTTACATAAATACCCCCAAATATATGTGTCAAAGGATATACTTGTGTGAGAGTAGCAGCAGGCCCCAAATAGCCTGGATGCTTCAGAAAGGAATCCCATACTCATGGCAGGGTAGATGCAAGTTGTCTCTGATTGAGGGTGGAGATGGATGACACTCAGATATTTTCCCTTGCCTGGCTCAGGTATTATGCTTCAAGGATCCATTTATACTTTGTTTTATAGAAAATTCTCTTGGGTTTAGCTAACATTTCTAGAATATACTTTTGAAATGTTGACTTTCTTTTTCGATATGCTGGGTTTTTTTGTTTAAGAGTAAAATCATTAAAATGAAAACAAACAAACAAAAAAAATCCTGGTAATAGTGAATCTGATTTTTTGAGTGATTTTTAAGTGTTTTTAGCTTTCTCATGAATCTTCATTTACACATCCCAATGATAAATTTCGTTTTTTAAAAAAATGCTCCAAGAGTCCCCCCCCCCCCCCAAGATGGCTGACTGGAGACGTCAGATGCCAGTTCTCTTCAGAAAGGGGATCAAAGTTACAGATGAGTGGCCATGATCTGAATGGAAAGCTGAGAGAAGAGAGCCAGGACCTGTTGGAGTTCCCATGGAAATAAGCTGGAAAAGGAAAGCGACAAAAGTCTGGCAGAGACTGACCCTTAAGGAACTTAGAATTCGGCAGAAAGGATAGGTGGGGGTGCTTCTCTACTTCCCTCTCTTCTGTGACGGACTGCTGACCACTAAATTGTCAGAGAGTGCCTCTGCCCTTGTGGCCTTGGGCAATGCTGTTGGTAGCAACCTGAGAACTTCCTGAGGACAGAGCAGCGGTGGTCAGCTCCTCCAGGTGTACTCGCACTCCCCTCAGGCCTGCACTGAAACGGCAGGTGCCATACCAGCTGTGCACACAGTGTAGGTCACTGCCTGCCTGAGGAACCTCGGCCTTTATGCAGTTGTATCACCAGACCCCCTACAAACATACCTCAGAACCCACTCTGATTTGGCATTGATAGGGGACTGATACGGAGGACGCTGGGAAGTTGTGGGTACTCCAGAGAGCTAGCTCTTGGCACAAGCCATCCTGAGGGAAGGGGGAATATGGCCTGTCAAAGTGCCCCTTGGAACAAAGGAAATGCAGGCATGGTGCTGATTTCTGCAAGGGGCAGGACCGGTGGCTGGGAAAGATCATGGAAAAGGGGCCATTTCCCACCTCCCTCACCCACTGTTGTGGATGCAGAGCAGACTTTCTCTGCTGGGGGCTGGTGCAAGTGCACTCAGAGAAAGCCTTTTCAGTGCATTTCCAGATGGCCGCATCCCCAGTGAAAGTGAGCCTATGCCATTCAGGTTTGCACAAAGGGCAAGTCACAGAGCTATCTGCTCTGGATTGGGGGAAGAAGCTCTGCCCCAAGGCCTTTTTGCTGATAGCCACCAGACAGGTCCTTTCACAGACCTCAGTCACACTGCAGACTGGAGTCAAAGGACAGCATCTATTGAACTGAAGGTCATGAGTCCTGCAACAGTAAAGTGGATCACATTCCAGCCTATCTAGGATGAGAAGCTGGTGCAGCCCCCTAATGCTTATCCCCAAGAGCTCAGCACATCCCAATAAAAACTCCTCCTGTCACCCTTGTGAGGGTAGGTGCCTCCATTCATCATCCAGCTACCCAAGGGTAAGCCAGCTCTCATCCTTAAATGCCACCTAGAGTGGACTGGAGACTGGACTCCAAGAGTCCAGGACTGGAGACTGAAGACCAAATAAAAAACCTGCTGCAGAAGGGCATAGTGCTAATGTATGACATAAACTTCTTGAAACCTCCACACTCCCAGCCCCACAGAAGACAGTGTATCAGCTCATATACCCAATATATTGCTACAACAAGCAGCATTTGAGAAAGTCACCACACAACAGATATCCATAACCAAGGAACCCATGTAGAGCCTTGGCCTCCTGAATGTACCTAGAAACAAAGCCAAACAATCATATACAACAAACCCCACAGCCATATCCTCAAGGGAAAAAAGAATAAAAATTTAAATGTCCCATCCAACGGATGACTAATTTAAACATAAGAAGTGACAGCTTCTTCACATGAGAAAGAATCAGCAGAACTCTGGCAATACAAAAAGACAAAGTGTTTTGACACCTCCAAAGGAGTGCAGTATGTTCCCTTAAACATTTTTGAGGGAATTATTCAGAAAAAGTTTTCCTGATCTTGATAGAGAAGTATTTATCCAGATACAAAAAAATTCAGAAAACACCTGGGGGGTACTATATGAGAGTAACATCATCAAGAAATATAATCAACAGAGTATCCAAGATCAACACTAAAGAAAAAATATTAAAGGGAGCTAGAGAGAGGTGTTAAATTTACCTACAAAGGAACCAACAGACTAACAGTTGACTTCTCAGCAGAAACCTTATAAGCCAGAAGAGATTTGGGGCCTATTTTTAGCCTTCTTAAAGAAAAAAAATGCCAGCCAAGAATTTTATATCTTGTCAAACTAAGCTTCATAAATGAAGGAGAAATAAAGTCTTTCCCAGACAAACAAATGCTAAAGGAATTCGTCACCACTGGACTGGTCATACAAGAAATGCTGAAAGGAGTTCTAAACATGGAAGGGGAAGGATGATACCACCATAAAAGCACACATAAGTACAAAGTTCACATATCCTATAAAGCAATTACACAACTGAGATTATAATGCAACCAGCTGATAACACTATGATAGGAACAAAATCTCACATGTCAATATTAAACTTGAGCATAAATAGCCTTAATGTTCCACTTATAGATTGGAAAATCGGATTAAAAAAACAAAACCCAAACCCAGCCATCTGTTGCCTACAAGACACCCATCTAACATGTAATGACACCCACAGGCTCCAAGTAAAGGGGCTGGAAATGACGTATTATGTAACTGGAAACAAAAAGAGCAGGAGTTGCTACCCTTATATGAGATAAAACAGACTTTAAGCCAATAACATTAAAAAGAAAGACAAAGACAGCATTACGTCATAACAAGAGTTAAATTCAACAAGAAGATTTAGCTATTTTATATATATATATATCCAACACCAGAGCACCAAGATTTATAAAACAAATGCTACTAGACCTGAGAAAAGAGATAGTCATCACTACAATAATAATGGAGGACTTCAATACCCCATTGAGAGCACCAGACTGATCACCAAGGGAGAAAACTAAAGAAGCAACTCTGGACATAAATGTACTTTAGACCAAATGGACTTAATAGACATCTATAGAACATTCCACCCAGCAACTGCAGAATGTACTTTTTTTTTTTTAAATCTGCACATGGAACATTCTCTGAAATCAACCATATGCTTAGCCGTAAAGCAAGTCTCAATAAATCCAAAACCCTGAAATCATACCAAGCAACTTCTCAGACCACAGTGGAATAAAATTAAAAATAAATACCAAGAGAAACTCTAAAAACCACACAAGTATTTGGGAATTAAACAACTTGCTCCTGAATAACTTTTGAGTAAGTAAGAAATTAAGGTAAAAATAAAAAAATTGAAACAAATGAAAACAGAGATACAACATATCAAAACTTCTGGCATACAGCAAAAGCAATGCTAAGAGGAAAGTTTATACTGTTATATACCTACACCAAAAAGATATAAAGATCTCAAATTCACAATCTAATGTCATTCCTCAAGGAACTAGAAAAATAAGAAAATCCAAACCTAAAGCTAGCAGAAGAAAAGACATAACAAAGATCAGAGCAGAACTAAATGCAATTAAAATTTTTTTAAAAATCTTACAAAGGATCAACAAAACAGCAAGTTGGTTATTTAAAAGGATAAATACAATTTATAGACTGCTATAATAATTAATATTAGGTGTCAACTTGACTGGATTGAGGGATGCCTAGATGGTTGGTGAAGTATTGTTTCTAGGTGTGTCTGAGAGGTTGTTGCCAGAGGAGACTGACATTTGAGTCAGTGGACTGGGAGAGGAAGACCCCTCCTCAATGTGAATGGGCACCATCCAATCAGCTGCCAGGATGGCTGGAACACCATGTAGAAGAGGGGGATAAGCTTGCTTGCTCTGAGTCTTCTCTCTCTCTCTCTCTCTCTCTCTCTCTCTCTCTCTCTCTCGTGCTGGATGCTTGCTTTCTCTCCTACTGCCCTTGAATATCAGACTCAAGGTTTTTCGGCTTTTGGACTTTGGGACTTACACCAGTGGCCTCTTGTGGGCTCTTAGGCCTTTGGCGTCATACAGAGCTGCATTGTCAGCTTCCCTGGTTTGAAGCTTTCAGACTTAGACTGAGCCATGCTACTGGTTTCTCTCTGTCCCCAGCTTTGCAGGTGGCCAGTCGTGGGATTTCACCTTGTAATTACATAAGCCAATTTTCCCTAGTAAACTCCTCTCTGTCTCTGTCTCTCTCTCTCTCCATATATATATAGAGAGAGAAATGTCTTCTCTATCTATCTCTGTCTATATCTATATATATAAAGAGAGAGACAGAGAGAGAATATTCTGTTAGGGAAAATCTCTCTCTCTCTCTCTTTCTCTCTCTCTCTCTCTCTCTCTCTCTCCAGATAGATAGATAGATAGATAGATAGATAGATATCTCCCCAATGGGCTCTGTCCCTCTGTAGAACCCTGACTATACAACTGCTAACTAGATTAACCAAAAAGGATGATTCAATAAATATAATCAGAAATGATAAAGATGACATTGCAACTGATACCACAGAAATACAAAAGATCATCAGACACTATTATGAATATCTCTGTGTACAAATTAGAAAACCTAAAGGAAATGAATACATTCCTAGAAACATAAAACCTACCAAGATTGAACCAGGAAGAAGCAGAAAACCTGAGCAGACAATAATGAGTAATGAAATTGAATCAGTAATAAAAAATCTACCACCAACAAAAAAGGCCCAGCATCAGATCGAATTCACAGTAGAATTTCACCAGATGTACAAAGATGACCTAGTAACAATTTTACTAAAACTGTTCCAAAAAAAAAAAAATCAAGGAGGAGGGATTCCTCCCTACTTCATTCTACAAAACCAGTGTCATCCTGACACCAAAATCTGGCAAGGACATAACAAAGAAAGAAAACTATAGGCCAACATTCTTGATGAACATAGATGCAAAAATCCTCAACCAAATACTAGCAGCTGAATCTCACAGCCTATCAAAGACATAATCCACCATGATCAAATGAGTTTTACTTCAGGGATTCAAGGATTGTTCAACATACATAAATCAATAAATGTGATTCACCATATAGACAGAATTTAAAACAAAAACCATATGATCACCTCAATAGACACAAAATTCTTTTAACATATCTAACATCCCTTCATCATAAAAACCCCCAACAAATCAGGCATCATAGAAACATACCTTAAAATAATAAGAGCCATCTATGACAAACTCACAGCCAACATTGTATTGAATGGGAAAAAGCTGAAAGCATTCCTCCTATGAAATAGAACAAGACAAGGATGTCTGCTCTCCCCACTCCTATTCAAAAAAGTACTGGAAATCCTAGCCAGAGCAATCAGGCAGGAGAAAGAAATAAAAGGCATCCAAATTGGAAAAGAGGAAGTCAAATTATCTCCGTTCACCAATAACATTATCTTACACTCAGAAAACACTAAAGATTCTTCCAAAAGACTCCTAGGCTTGACAAATGACTTGAGTAAAGTTTCAGGATACAAAATTAATGTACAAAAATCAGTTGCATTTCTATACACCCAAAACACTCAAGCTAAGAATCAAATCAAGAACCCAATCTTACTTATAATAGCCACAATAAAAATAAAATATTTAGGAATATATTTAGCCAAAAGAAAGATAAAATATTTAGGAATACATTTAACCAAGGAAGTGAATGACCTCTACAAGGGCAGCTACAAAACACTGATGAATGAAATAACAGATGACACAAACAAATGGAAAAATATTTCATGCCCAAGGATTGGAAGAATCAATATCATTAAAATGACCATACTGTGCAAAGCATTCTATAGGTTCAATGTAATTCCTATTAAGCTACCAATATCATCTTTCACATAATTAGAAAAAATTATTTTTAAATTCATATGAAACCAAAATGAGTCCAAAAAGTCAAAGCAACCCTGTGAAGAAAACAAAGCTGGAAGCATCACATTACTTGATGTCAAACTATACTACAAGGATATAGTAACCAAAACAGCATGGTACTAGACATATGGTAGTGTTACAAACACACACACACACAAATCGGAACCAAATAGAGAATCCAGAAATAAAGCCAGATATTACAACGAATTGATCTTCAACAAAGTTTACAAAAATAAACAATGGGGCCGGGCGCGGTGGCTCAAGCCTGTAATCCCAGCACTTTGGGAGGCCGAGACGGGCGGATCACCAGGTCAGGAGATCGAGACCATCCTGGCTAACACGGTGAAACCCCGTCTCTACTAAAAATACAAAAACTAGCCGGGCGAAGTGGCGGGCGCCTGTAGTCCCAGCTACTCGGGAGGCTGAGGCAGGAGAATGGCGTAAACTCGGGAGGCGGAGCTTGCAGTGAGCTGAGATCTGGCCACTGCACTCCAGTCCGGGCGACAGAGCGAGACTCCGCCTCAAAAAAAAAAAAAAAAAAAAAAAAAAAAAAAAAAATAAACAATGGGAAAAGGATATCCTATTCAATAAATGATCCCAGAAAAATTGGCTAGCCATATTCAGGAGAATGAAACTGGACTCCTATCTCTCATCATATATAAAAATTAACTCAATATGGATTAAAGACTTAAATATAATACCTGAAACTACAAAAAATCCTAAAGGAAAACCTAGGAAAAACACTTCTGGACACTGGCCCCGGGAAATAATTTATGACTAAGACCTCAAAAGCAAATACAAAAACAAAAATAGACAATGAGGCTTAATTAAACTAAAGAACTTCTGCATAGCAAAATAAACTATCAACAGAATACAGAGAAACCCTACAGAATGGGAGAAAATATGTGTAATCTGTGCATTTGACAAAGGACTAATATCGGGAATCTAAAAGAAACTCAAAACAAATCAACAGGAAAAAACAACTCTACTTAAAAATGGGCGAAGGACATGAACAGATATTTCTCAATAGAAGAAAAGCAGCCAACAAACATATGAAAAAATGCTCAACATCACTAATTATCAGAAAAATGCAAACCAAAACCACAATGAGATACCCTATCACATCAGTTAGAATGGCTATTATTAAAAAGTCCAAAAATAACAGATATTGGCAAGTATGTGGAGAAAAAGGAATACTTATACACTCCTGGTTGCAAAGTAAATAAGTAAAACCCCTATAGAAACAGTATGGAGTCTCCTCAAAGTACTAAAAACCAAACTACCATTTGATCCAGCAATTTCACTACTGGGTATGTACCCAAAGGAAAAAAAAAAATCATTATATCAAAAAGACACCTACACTGATATGTTTATGGCAGCATTATTCCCAATAGCAAGGTTGTAGAATCAACCTAAATGTCTATAAACAGATGAATGGATACAGAAGACATGGTGTATATATGCACAGTGTAATTCAGTCATAAAAATGAACAAAAATCATATCCTTTGCAGCAACATGGATGGAACCAAAGGCCATTATCCTAAGTGAAATAATTTAGAAACATAAATGCCAATACCACATGTTCTCACTTTTAAGTGGAAACTAACCAGTGGATGTACACGGACAGAAAGATGGAAATAACAGGCACTGGAGGCTCCAAAAGTGGAGACAGAGAGGAGGCTGAAGGTTGGAAAATTATCTATTGGGTATAAAGTTCACTATTTGGGTGATGGGTTTAATAGAAGCCCAAATCTCACCATCGCACAATATAACCATATAACAAACCTGCACATGTACCCTCTGGATCTAAACTAAATTTAAAATTTTTAAATTAAAAAAATTAAAAAATTAAATATACTCTAAGGTAAATTATACAAACCGTAAGTATAGAATAAAGACATATATATTTTAAATTTTAGCCAAATGATATTCTTCCATGGCTACAGAACGCTTTATACTACAGTTAGAGAACAGACATCTTCCTGGCATTTGCTCTTACGAGACATTTGACTACAGGACCACTGAATTCAAGGCTTACTGATTTACCCCAAACATGGAGAATAATAATTCTGATTCTGATTCATAAACAGGTTTCTGCTTAACAGTTTTGATATATGCACATTCTGTATACTGTGGGGGAAGTGGACATTTATCATGAATTTACAATTTTCCAGACTCTATCTCAGGTGGTTTACATTTACTATACATTATTCTTCTAACAACCGTATTAAATACTCCCCCATTTTCTATAAAAATTAACTAGTACTTCGAGTTTAAGTAACTCACCTAGTCAGTAAACAAGGACTGAAACAGTTTGTCTAACTCTAAATTCTGTATTTTCTCACACCATCCCATAACCAAGAAGACCACACACCTCTCAAGTCAGGGAGTTCCACAGAAATTCTGAGACCTCCTAAATAACTTTTGGTTCCCAAGTAATGTCTGACAAAGAATGTGAGTGTATTCTTATAAACAGTTGATACATTCACTTAAATTGTTGGAATGCTACTCTTTAAAGTGAGATGCATAGATTATAAATTTTTCCTTTATTCATGTACACATACTACCCGGGCGCCGAAGCTAACATATCACAAAATCCCTCTTAATCAATAGTGAATTATTCAATAAAAAGATATCAAGAAGAGGTTGGTTTGAGAGAATTTCTCTACATTACTTTTGCCTACATTACTGTTCTACATTATTTTGTCTTGTATTTGTCCTGTAGATTTCATTTCGTCCTATAGATTTCATCGTTAAGATATGTACAGGCTGGAAAAGTGGAAAAGACGACCAATTGATCCATTACACTACAGAACTACAACTGAGAACATTTAGAAGTTGGACATTTTGCCTTTCTTTTATAGATATGTTCACAAGTTAGAGATTAATCTGATCCCATGGCTGGAAGGACCACAGGGCCTAATGTTTTCATTTTACAAGGGAGGAACTATTATAAAGTAGAAGCAGCACTAGAGATAGACTGGAGACTCGGTTTTAGTTTTGACTCTTTCACTAATTCGCTACGGAGCTGGAGGAAGTCCCTTTGGGCCGGGCTGTGTAAACTCATGGGGAAAAGTAACAAAGGAAGATAAATACAGCGGGAATCCTGGCTGCAGGGCACCATTGCCTTTTCTTGACCATCTCTAATTCTAGATCCAACTTGAGCTCTTGACTTGTCTGAAGATCCTTGGCATTTTAATGAAAATACAGCATTTTCTTCAGAATCCATTTTAAAGACAAGCCCAAGAGGTAGGTAGAGTCTCAAGATCATCATTATGGCCCCACATAGAAGACGACTGAACTATGGCACGGGCTGGTGACTGGTAAGTCTCTTCGCATGAACTATATTTAAAACAATTTGGGTCATAATTTTCCTTCGGTGTGACTGCAGGGGCAAGCTCTCTCATGGTACCCCGTGTTCCCAGTAGTGTTCCTTTCAAAGCTGGAACTTGGTATCACAAATTTCATTTGACACATTTATGTGATTCCTTTCTAATAAAGGAATTTAGTGGTGTCCCCCTCACAACCTTCAGCTCAATCATCTTTTTCAGTCTGCTCTCCAGGTATTGCCTGCAGTCCCATCATGAACCCTCAGCAGCTGGGTCCCAGAGCAACTCAACTGCAGGCAGCACTGTTGCCATGGCAATGTCTGTTAGAACTAGCTCCATCACTTTCTTTAAAAATTAAAGTCTTCTACAGAGATCTCAAAGTTAATAAATTTTGGTTAATTTGGCCTTTAAGTTTGTGTCAGAATATCCAATAATAATACAGATCAGTATTTAAAGTTTTAATTAGTGATTTATCTGCAACATATAGGGGACGAGTGGATAGGAAAAGGGGACTTATCTTTTAATGCAAACGTAAATACCATGGATTGTGCTCTCTCAGAGATGAGGAAATGAGTACACACTAGTTTTTGGAGCAGTCACCATGGACAGCTTCAACAGGGATTGCAAATCGTTTGTTAAAGAGGTTGCTTGAGGAAGACACTTTCATGGTACAATAAGCATTTTCCCATGGCTGGCTATGTCATCTTTGAATGGTATGTAAAGTGCCTGCTGTTACCGCTCAAACTGCCTTCTCCTAAGCAGGCCCAGGCTCAGGTTGGCAGAAGGCAGAAGGAAGGCTGCCAGACACATCCAGAGACTAGACTGATAAACAGTGATCTGCAAATCACCTGAATGTCATTACACTTTGTTGGCAAAACTCCCAAACCTGACCCTGTCAAGCACGACATATATCTCACTATGCAACCTGGGACCCAACCCAGATGGCAGTGTGGGGTCTGAAGCTTGAGGAGGGGTAGGCAGCTGAAAGTCACACTTGGAACGCCTGACTGCCAACCTTTGAGTTCACAGCCTTTGAACTGGCCATGGCACTAGTAAGTAAAAGCCACTCCGCAATGATATGTCATCCCGATGGCCTCGCAAACAGAGGCTGGAAAAAAGCCATAAACACAGGGTGCTCTTGTTGCTACAAGGAATTGTTACTACAATGAATTTTTAAAGTAATACATTTTGATTTTGGGGAGCAGGAAGAGGTTATCATGTACAATGCTTTTAAAGGAGGATGAGAAAACTGGCATGGAGGGTAAAATTATTTCCCCAAGGCCACCTCACTGGTTGACCATGGAGTCAGTTCCCCCATATTCCTAATTCAGGGTCTTTCAAATATATCCCCTCTGAAATTGCTTTGCAGCCAAAGTGGAGAATTAGAATATACATTACCTCTGAGAAGCTCAAGGTTGAGGCTACACAGAATTTCTGTTTCTGTTCAACTCCTCAACCACAAACCAGGAACATCCATCAAGTCTAAGCATTCGTTGTAGGAAGTCTTTGTGTCAGCTTGGACCCTAAGTTGTGACCTTAATGGCTTTAGTTAGACGTGATATGAAATGTGTTGATTAATACATTTTTATAAAACCTGCTCTTTTTAAAAGCATCTGGAGTAGTCAAGAGATGGACAGCTATGGATTAAAAGAGCAGGTTTTGAATCACATGTCACTACTTTGCAGGTGTGCGATCTTGGTTAAGCAAATAATCTCTCTGTGTCCATTTTCTTAATCTGTAAAATGCGGGTCCTGATGCCTAAATAATCCTATTTCATGGGACTGCTGTGAGAGAATGCATGACAATGCCAGTGCTCCCTAGTATCTCTTATCACAGTACGGCCTTCTTCACTATCACCTTACTCTCTTTGATCATACCCCTTCACTTCAGGACACACAGAGCAGTCCTCAAAGGCAGTATCTGAGCTGCTTGGGCACTGATGCTGGAACAAAAGGCAACTGGCCAGAGAAAAGGAAGGGATCTCTGATCTCAAATCAAGCACTTTTTCCTGATCATATTCAGGGTTCCAGCTCATGTCTCTGGAGGACTAGCAGGAGGGATTCATGCAAGGGCTTTTCTATTCTGGAGGTGAGGGATGGACAGAATAGGAACAGGCAAGAAGTGGATGAGAACTCAGCACACATGGCCTAAGGGGTTGGTTCCACATTATCCATGGACTAAACAAATCCCAACACTGCCACCGGTAGGCGAAGAGGGGTGAGCCAGTAAGTAGAACACATCTGTAAGGCTCTTGTAGGTCTAAATTCTGATTTCTGGGGTGGGATTGGGCTTCATTTTGGGGTGGGGCTTTATTATCTCAACAGAGTTGTCTTTTTAACATCTGAATGGGTCTGGTCTTACACAGGCTACCCAATTGTGTTGATGACCAGGAATCATTTCAATGAGGGATTATGAATTGGGCCCAATACATATTCAGAAGAGAGAATAAGAGTTTCTTATCCTGAAGCTAATGATAACAAGTCACATTAAATATATCAAGCTAAAGCTCTAGATTTAGTATGTGACAAAAAGTATACACCAAGACAGACATAAAATCATCTAATAATCATGTGTTGTCTGGTTCCATTTATATCAGCTCTCTAGATAGATAAATTCATAGCAGATTGGCAGGTACTAAGGGCCTGGGGAGGGGAAGATGGGAGTCACTGCTTAATGGCTATGGGGCTATGATTTGAAGTGATGAAAATGTTTTGAAACGAGATAGAGGTGATGATTGTACAACACTGTGAATGTACTAAATGCCACTTAATTGTTCACTTGAAAATAGTTAATTTTATTTTATGTGAATTTCACCTCAGAAGAAAAGCACATGCCAAAAGTAATACTTAAAAGCCACTGGGCATCTATCACCTAAAAATGGCTCCTCAATAGTGGAAAAACAACCTGAATCCTGAGTTCATGTTCACATAGATTTATAACAACACTGAATAAACAATGACATTTCAAAAGTCTCACTTGGGCCTGTCTGCAATAGGGCTTTGGAAATCACACTCCAGAAGGCAGGGAAAATGGTGTGTGTATGCTGCTACTAGCAGTTGGTAGGTGGTTAATGAATACTTAATATCAGCCACATCTCAAAACAGCAGTGGCCCTATATTTCAGAGATGGCCACCTACCAATCCAAATCAACCTGCTCTGTGAGGTTGGGGGAACTGATCACCATGTTGTTACTTTCACTTTATTCTTGGCTAACTTTATCTCTTCCCTATGACTTCCTGCAAAGACAGAGAGAAAGATCTAAGTTCAGTTACTTGTATTGGGATTTGGATGTATCATGTTTACAGATCATCTGTCCTTCTTTTTCCTTCTACAACCACATTGAAAGAGGACGCAGCTGAGAGGGCACTGCCAGTTCTCTGAATACTCACACCTCCTGGGCAATGAAGATAGAAAAAATCCCTATTCATTTACTGAGTATGAAGGTGCCTAGAAAACGGAAAGTCTTCTTAGAAAGGACAAAGAATTTTGATGGGACACAGCTTGTTTGGAAACCACGTGGAAATTTGTGTTGGTGGAGATCTAACAGGGACTGGGTCCCTTGCCATTTCTGACATGAGGCAACACTGGAAGAGGGGGCTGTTACCTTTGCCTCTCCTGCTTTCTCCTCCCCAGAGTACATATTTCCCCTGCTTCTGCTTATTTCCTTCTCAACAACTTTTCATGAGGATGGTAACAATAATGATATCACCAAACTGTCATTAATAACTTCTGCATGACAGAGGTTGAAACTGACAACATGCATTATTTCTAAGCCCTCATAGAAAACTTTTAAGGTGATTATTATTAACTCCATTTTATATTTGAGGTAAGTGGGGCTTAGATGTCACAGAGCTGTGGGGCAGAATGAAAAAACTGACATTGCTTTTGATCATAATAATTGGCTTGCTTTTCCTAAATATAAAAAAGCCAAAGTGTCTGAATGAAAAAAAAAAAGACAAGGAAAACGACCATATAAATATTTGTACTTTAAGAAATCAAACTGCGGCCCCTTTAAGGACCCCAAGACTTCAGGGTCAACCAATTAACAAATCAATGACTTAGAATTTGATGGGCATGTGCTATATACTCTGCTGTGTGTTTGGTATCGTGAACAAGAGAGACACAGACACTTGTTTAGCTTGAGGGGCACTGAAAATGTAACTATTTGCTAATGGGAATACAGTCAAACTCAGAAAACAACCAATTCTGTGATTTTTTTTTCTAAGACAGGTAAATAGGAACATCCATCTCCAAGGTTCTCATAAAAAAAAGAAAAATATATACATACGTATGTTTCTTGACATCTTAAAGCATGCTTCAGTGTGAGCACTTGGAGTTGGAAGATCATTCTATGTTTATAAGGGCAGGCAATAATTCAAGCTCCCTGGCTTCCTCTGATCTTCAATGTCTTCCTCTGACTTACTGGGAGATGACATCTAGAGGCACAGGGGAAACGCTAGCTCTCATGTTTACCCTGCAAAAGGAGAAAACCCAAATGCTGTTTCCCATGAACATGAGTGTCACTGAAGGACACCTCAGCCTCTATGTAACGTGCATCTCAACCACCAGTCTGTGGAAACTAGGAGGCAGGAGCCATATCTATTTACTGCATCCCTGTATTCTCCAGATCCAGAACAGAGCCTGACACCTACAGAGGACTCAAATATATCTGTCAACTGAGTAAAAGAGGAAGTGAACACATGCATTCTGTTCAGACAGAAATATTCCTAGCAAGATGAAGCTGATAGACTATAGTCTGGCAATTCTGATATGTATATATTTGTTGGTTTAAATTGGTCTTGACAAGTTAAGTGGTAAAGTTTTTAAAAAACAAAACACAGCAAAAACCAAAGTTGTCCCCAGAATAATGAGTCAATAATGTTTCATAATCCAGGATTCCCCAACAATTTTAAAAACGTCTTTACCAGTCTTTCTTACATTTATATGTTTTAAAAACTATGCTAACTCCAAATTTAATTACATGGCATTATTTTGAAAAAATAATAGGCAAAAACAAAACAAAACAAAACAAAACACTGGTATAATTCACACAATTTAAGCAAAATACAGGCACTGACAGAAATTTAGAGAAAATTAGAAGGGGCCTCTCTAGAAAAAAATGGAATAAATGTGGGTAAAACTTTAACCATAATTAATTGTAGCCAAATAATTCATTATGAATTGGCTCTGTGTTCATCTTTACCTGCTTTGCAACTTAATTCTCTAAAATATATTGAAACGAATATTGAAATCGTATTGAATTTTTTTTTTTTTTTTTTTTTTTTTGAGACAGAGTCTCAGTCTGTCACCCTGGTTGGAGTGCAATGGTTAAGATCTCAGCTCACTGCAACCTCTGCCTCCTGGGTTCAAGCAATTCTCCTGCCTCAGCCTCCCAAGTAGCTGGGATTACAGGCACCTGCCATCATGCCAGGCTAATTTTTGTATTTTTGTGGAGATGGGGTTTCACCATGTTGGCCAGGCTGGTCTTGAACTCCTGACCTCACGTGATTTGCCCACCTTGCCCTCCCAAAGTGCTGGGATTACAGGCGTGAGCCACCGCACCCAGCCCCAAATCATTTTCTTTCTAACAAATATTTTCATTATTTACATAACATAGAAACATCTGGAAAAGGAAAGACAATAGTGTTGTTTTTGTAAATGCATCCTGTAGACATACTAGTAAAATTTGATGTTATTGGAAAAAACCAACAACAATACTAGCTATATGAGAAATAAAACAACAAACAAAAATGTAATAATTAAACTTTTCTTAAAAGCCCTCGGTTTCTTTGGGAAACACTGTTAAAATTTCCCATGTTTGAAATTATACTTGCCTCTTAAAAAAAAAAAAAAAAAAAGAAAATCACAAACTTCATCTCAGATGAAAAGCATTTTATCAAAACCTGAACTAATAATTACGGTGACATTTCAGCAGCAAAAGGGATTACCTCAAAAGGTCATGTCAACTCAATGCTGACTAATGACAACCACAGCCAGCCAATTAATTAATGCTAGGGACACAATGGGGATTTTTGTTTTTACAATTAATATCACATATCTAGCAACCTAATAGACCTTTCTCCAGAGAAATATAACCCTAATATTATGTTAGATTATTACGACCAGAAGGAACAAGCTATAAATCTACTTTAGGAAACAAAAATATGTTTTATCTGATTCTGTTTTCCTAAGGAGAAGGGAGAATGATGGGAAGAATTGATTTCATCCAAGTATGTCCATGTTAAAAACATGGAAGGCAGCCACTACTGATGAGCATTAGGCAAACTGAATTGCTGTAAACTGTCTCCTCTTAGTTAACATTGTTGCTATTATTTTTCAGTCCATATGGAGAAATGAACTTGAATTTTTTCTCTGTGGAAAGCGTGGATCACATTGTGAGCTCTGCACCTGCGATTCTTGCATCACCTGTGGATCTCAGGCGGTGCCTGAATCCTTCATAAGACTGTAAATTGCCTTACATTTTACAAGGAATCACAATTTTTGATTCTCTACAGTTCACCTATGAGCTTTAGGAGAAAAGGTATTTTCAGAATGAAGCATTCTTCCAAAGAGCTGCTTACCCAACATGAGGGAAGCCGGTTTGAGTGACGGTTGGTGCCTGTGCCACAGGGTGTTGAATATTTTTCATATTACCCTTAGTTTAAACAATTATCAAACATATGCATATATATATTAGCTATTACATAGTAGGTACTGAATAATTTGTGGCCACTAATATTGTCCACTGGAAAACCATAAACCTGGATTCTGAAAAAAACAAAAGCCTTCTTAGATTGGTTTGTTGAAATGAGGATGTGGGTGTGGGAGGTATATGGACATGGCACTCTTAGAAGGGATCATGGAGAATCAACGTTCAGCCTGTATTGAACACAGCAGCTCGTCTATACTGCATTTCCATCTATCACACAACATCCAGTGCTGCCCCTGCTCAAACACATGGGCATGATGGCATTAAGCCTTACACTGAATAGTCTTGGGCATAAAATCAATGAACTAGTTTTAAAACATTGGTGAAGGTAAAGTCGTCAAAATAGGGATTCGATGAGAGCTTTTCAGAATTGAAACAATTTCCCTCAAAACCTAAGTCAGTATCTTTTTAACTCCCTGGCATCATCCATATTCCTTTAAAAATCAATTATCTTCTTGATTATAACAGTAGTGAAAAATTAAATTCTATTTTCCCCTTCCTTTGTTATTTAAATAATCTTAAAGCTAAGGTGAGTAGACAGATCACCATTGGACACCAAAGGAAAAAGCACTGTCTGCATGGACTTGCTGAAATCTCCAGTGAATCTGGGAGCGGCCCTGGACACAGCGCTCCCTGGTCTAAAGTCCCTGCAAGCAACGCCTCTAGGAGAGATTCAGTCCCACTTCAAGTATTTCCATTACTATCTTGCACTATTATTTATTTTTCTACTTGATTAATAAACTGTTGATGTGACAGATGACCTACCATTTTCCCTGTAAAATGACTTAAGGCACCAACGACATGAAGTAAGCCTCATTTCTCTAGGTATCTAATCTAGGGAATGTTATTTTTGGTAATAGAGAAATTGGTTTTCCTATTTGTATAGTCTATGAAGGCTGTAGTAAATGGTACCCTGACTGAAATTGTTGGAAGACATTTTTCTGCATTTCATAAATAAATGACTTTTCACTCACCATGGGTATTTTGTACTCTACACTTTCATGGGTATTACAATGTCCACTTCTACTTGGTACATATCAGAGCTCAGCCCAGTTTGCAATGTGGTGTTCTTTATGGCTGCATGGATTAGGGTAAGGGCAGGTTTCCAGGCAGACAAATGGATCTCCATCCCAGCACAGAAACAAAACATCCTCAAGGTCCATATTATTATAAGAGTCATCAGCAGACTTAATTGTGAGCAAATGGTGAATCCTTATAGATTCATGGAGTTGTGATATGGGATTTCAACACCTCATCAGACCTTAACCAACCTACAAAACGAATATTGTAAGTAATCAATATGTACACACAATGAACAAAGTTATTATTCTGTTTGTCACATCCCTAATAAAGGTACGTCTCCAGCTGTCACAGATAGAACAAAGCATTAACAGTTCTGATTACTCACAAGTTCTATAACCCTTCTACTGTGCTAAACCTGTGGCTATGTACAGTTTTCTTTAGATCATAAGATCAGTCATTAAAAAATGAAAGAGAACAGGAATGAAGGCTTTTTGAACCTGGGAGCTACAACAGATATGGAGTATGTTTGGCCCAAGTGAGGCAAAGATGAGAATGATGCATAGGGTCGTGAGATGAGCATGGCTGTGGCAGCGAGGCAGATCGAGGGTGAGAGGGAGGTAGCGCTCACCACTGCCTCCTCCACTGGCTCCTCAGCCCGAGTGTCCATTCCAAGGTCCAGCCCAACGGCAGGTGTGACAGCAGCCAGGGGCTCCTCTGCTTTTGGCTCTGTGGGCGGAGCCTGTTCAGATTCAGCCTTGGAGTGTTTGTTTTGAGGGTTAGAGGAAAAAGATTCAACAGGTAAATAGATAGCATTACAGAATACTGGACAATTAAGATTTTCGTTGTCATCCCACAGGTAACTAGCTTCATGAAATCCGTGCTGGAGAAAAGCCCCCCGTTTGGCATCATGGGCTTTTAGAGAACGGAAAAGGCTAGAAATAAAATCTTATTAAACTTCTGCTTTACCATCATCAAGACTGTCATTTCCCTTGAAGTCAGGGAAGACTTACCGTTTTACCTACCCATTTTACTTACTTGCAACATTTTGAATACCGACTTACCTATGATAGCTATAAAAGGTTCTGCTATTTTCCAGAGAGAGAGAGAGAGAGAGAGAGAGAGAGAGAGAGAATTCTAGGAGGACCCATAATTATTTGCCAGTGGGAAGGAGTAAGGAAGAAGTCGCAGGGCACACAGTTCCAGGGCCTTTCAGTTTTATGAATATGCATTGCACCAAAAAAATTAAAGAGTCATTCTAATAGTCAGACTAAAATGCATTCATTTGACCCAACAGGTCACCACGATGCTAGTGTTCCACTTCCAAGGCTGGGAGGAACGGAACCAGCTACCTGGCTATTCGCTACCACAATCATAGATACTTTCCTGCCTTGCTGTAAATTCCTGTTCAGTTCCTTGTTCCCTTTCTCCCTCCAACAAAATCCTTAGTAATGCATTTACTTCATATAATAGTTGTTTAAAGAACCACAGGGCAGTATTCTCCATGTGGTTCAATTATACCCCCTGAATTGTGTAGGCGGGGTGAGGTCTTTTTGTCCCAACACGACACATAAACATCATCCTGATTTCAATCACATATATGCTAAATCAGGCTTCTGGCATCTCTTAGATCAAGGCCTTTTTAGTTTTAAAATTAGCAATATCAACTAACAACAAGCCATTAAAAGCACCACAGCCAATGCATGTCACCACAACTACTGAAAATATTCCTTCTTTTTCCATTCTTATTAATATAAATAAACTTATTTATCTAGCATGATTCTTTCACTAAATGAATGGCCATTAGAGAGCTCATAAGATCCTTTTCTATCAGCAGAACACTTAAACTGTAAAAAAAAAGTTGAAAAGTGATTTCCCAGTGGAGTGAGAAGTCTCTAATTAATGCTGTGATTGGAGAAATCAGCAACTTCTATCCAACTCACCATAAGCAATCAAAACCCACCTCTATTTGTCCTGTACATTTATCTGAGTCAGTGCACATGGCAAGTTCCCCAGAGAAGTGATGGAAAAGTTATGCTGAGGTAATACAAAATGAATATGAATAGCCTAGTGTTGGACAAACACACAAACTATTTGTCTTATGTCTCCCACCAAATCATTCCATTCTTATGCATGCCAGGATCACACGACCATTCTTTTCAAAGGGCATAATAAATTGAAAGGACTGGTAGACAGGTGTATAGACATTTGATTTTTTATGGGCTTTTTTAAGCTTTAAGAGGTGGCCTGACATAATTTTTAGGAAAGAATGAGATAAAATTCACACTAATATGCTCTCAGGAGTCCTTTATGGAAAAATACTTCACTTTTATTGTTCGAAAAGAATTATCTTCATAATGGAACAAGTTTTCATAACAGCAAACAGATACTGTAAGCGCTCAGGGAATGATCTTACCATTTAGGAAGTCAAGGTGATTTGCTATGACAGCCTGGTATCAAATGACCTTCACAATGAAGGATAAAAGGGTAATTTGAGAAAACACCAAGAAATCCACAAGTAGATGCTGTTCACTGCAAGCTGAGTCTATGCTATGGAAGAAGTAAGGTCAAATCCAGATGAGAAGCCAAGAGATGTTTTAAAACATGAGTCAAAGAAATATATCATCATATATTTCACAAAATGCAAAGATATCTTCAAATGCAAAAAATATTTGCATCAGAGTCTAGGTTTCTTAGAAGCCTCCAGAAATTCTGACATTTTTTATAAGGCAAGAATAAATAGCTAGGGTGATTTTATAAATGAGTCTAATTGCATTTGCTTGTTGAAATTTGACAGTGCGACTGTGGTCTACTATAAAGAGAACATAGGATTGCTTATGTCCCCACAAGTCACAAGATGTTTCACATATGACAATAACACATGAAATTTCACAATATGGCATTACAACTTAACCTAAATTCCAGGAGGATAGTATAACTCACTAAAAGATGAGTAACAATGAAGCCTGGTTATATACAAAATCAGCCACCTAAATTTAGAAATAGAAGCCACTTTTCTTTTCCAAGATAATGCAAAATTATAAGTATTTTGTCAAGAAAGAGGGAAAAACTAAGATAAAATGTGAGCAACCTCTTGTGGAGAGATTCAATATAGTCCTGTGGGAATTGTGCCCTACCTTTAACATTTTTTTCTACAAGATGTCTCCCTTGAGAGACATTGGAAATGGGTTGATCCCCTGCCACACCTATTTTGGAGTGCTGAGAATGATTTCCTATTGTTTGTTTCAGTAGCAGAGTCATTACATATTCAGGGAAGAGGTGCATCCTTTACAGATATTGGTGGCAGTAGATACCACAATGGTTTAACTCTGAGGACCATAAACCAATTCTTCCTTTAGAATAAAATAAGGAGTATAGCCTTGCAGCACCTTTTCTGGTATCCTTTGTGATAAGATGAAAGGCGGGTCAACACGGAGGAAGAGGAGATGGGTTGGGAGAGCAGGGGCAGAAGTCTAGTCACATCCAATGTGGACTTGTATTCAGTTTCTCCAATCCTGAGAGAGCTAATTTAGTGAGAACTGCAGAGGGCTTTAGAGGCAGCTCTGAGCTCTGAGCAAGAGTTGCTGATTCGAAAGGGTTTAAACCTGTACTCAAAAGATGTCCTGCGGGGCTGTATGATGCAGACTGGGAGATGTACAGCTGATTATCAACTTCACCTCCTACTTCACTCAGAATAGGCAATGAGCCAAACACTGGGAAGTTTTCTTGCTCCTGGGAAGATCGTGTACAATCAGGACTCACTGGGAGACATCGGTTCACTGATTTCCTAGATCAGAGGGCAGGGCCAATGTTAGCAGCATTTGCAATGCTGAACATGACAAAGCAAAGTTCCCCATGGAAAGAAGGGGCAAGATGTCTGCTTCAGAGAATACATACAAAGAGAAGAGAAAGACAGGCATGGAAGCTCCTAGGATCAGCCAGGGATGATATGGAAAGGCTCACCGAAACTTAAAAACCACTGAATTCTAGACCTGAATCTTTTGCATCAGTGTAGTAGGTGTGAGTTTAATTATAACCAATTGCCTTTCCTTTTATACTGGTATTTCTCAAATTTCTCATAAACCATTCACGGTTGATAATTAAAAATTCCATTCTCCATCTCCATCACCCAGCTGGAGAATCACCAACGAACATGAAGAATGAGTTTCACTAGCTCCATGACTAACACAAGTATAATTTGTATTTGAAACATTTAAATATTTATTTGCAGGCCAGAGAGACTCTGCCTTTCAGCTGGTTGTCCAAAAGACAAAAGCGTGACAATCTATTGACAAGGTATGAGAGATACACCTGCCTTTGCAAATATATCAAACCAGGCTTGAAGACAAACCCTCCAGAACAGAATTCCTTACTTAAAAATAAAATAGTTTTAAAAAATTCATTCTATTTAATCTTAATTCCAAGCATCCAATATGAAAGGCAGAAGCTGGGATAAGTATGCACTACTCCCATGAGAAAACCATAGTGCTACAAATAACCCTCATGACCTAGTCCTCAAAGAGTCCAAATCCTCTGAAGTGTAGCAATGACGTGCTCAAAAGCAACATATCTTAAGGTTTCTTCACTCACCTTTACTAGTAAGCTTTAAGCTGTTGCTAAAAATGTTTTCCATCATAACTGCAACACTGATCTTTTAAGAATCTCTTCTAACACCAGGAGTAACTATTTCTATTTCTTACTCATCCTCTAACTAAGCTTTCATCTCTCCTCTCATTTCGTATTAAATTAGGAATCACAACTCTACTATGCATTACTGCTTTCTACCTCTCACAGAGTGGAGGGATGAGATGAGAAATGCGGTAGTTTCAGGTTCAAGAAACAAACAAGGATTTCTTTTGAAACATGGATTCTTGAGGCAATTTCACTTTAAATACTGGAGCCTAAGTTATATTCATATGAAAACATACATGTCCTTAACGGATTCACTGTGTTCTGCTGGGGTTCATAATTAGGAGACTGGTTTTTGCTGGAATGACTGTGCCTGTGTGAATAGAAAAAACCAAATGCAAAGTCACACTGAGGTTTTACAGACACGTTCTCTCCTGTCTTCTAGAAATGTACAGGATCCAGAAACCACATTCTGGATATTCAAACTCTAGATGCAGTGATAACTAACAGCTTCCCGAGAGCACAAACCCAAATCAACTTACCAAGTTGCAGATCATACTCTGGTCTGTCTGCATTGCGAATAATGAAGTATCCTGGGGCTGAAAATCAAGGATAAAAATAGAAGATGTTTTTAAAAGATGTTTAAATTAGCTACCATCAATTCTCTCTCTCTCTCTCTACACACACACACACACACACACACACACACACACACATATATATGTAGATAGATTCTATATATATATATTTTTTTTTGAGAAAGGGTCTCCTCTGTCCCCCAGACTGGAGTAGTATAGTGGTATGATCATGCTCACTGCATTCTCCACCTCTCTGGGCTCAGGTGATCTACCTCAGCCTCCTGAGTAGCTAGAAGTACAGGTGCACATCACCACGCCTGGTTAATTTTTCTATTTTTTTTTTGTATAGACAGGGTTTCATCATGTTGCCCGAGCTGGTCTTGAATTTCTCGGCTCAAGCAATCTGCCAGCTTGGCCTCCCAGAGTGCTAGGATTAGAGATGGCAGCCACCATGCCTAGCCTCAGTAAATGTTATTTTAAACATGTTAAAGTCCCCTTTTATTTTAAATCATTAAGTCAAAACATGCAAAAGTAAGTTTTAATAATAGTTATTCTAAATATAAGTCTCTGCTAGCAGAATACTACAAGAGTCATTAAACAGAGGCCACTGGCTTCAGGGGCATCTTTAGTCCACAGCTTCTCCTCTGGCTGTTGATACCAAATCAGAAGTTAGTGGTTGAAATTCCAAAATTTAAACTTTTTAAATGTTGTGAATTCAATCTCACTATATTACTTAAGTGTTCCTTCTAATGGGTTATGTATGAGCCACATGTTAAAATTTCATAAAATATGTTCATTGACCTAAACAAATCAAGCTGGAGTAAATCTAAAGGAAAATTAACCTCTAAAGGAAACTTCATCTCTCATTACATTGGTAGCCAGGCTTGCACCCTCCAAACAGGAGACCCAATTGCCTTTCCTGGGAAATCTGCTAGCTCAAGGGAAAAAACAAAATGCCTGAAGAAATGACATCCAGGGGATGCCTAACAGAAAAGATGAGCCAGTGACTTTTGGATGAAGATGGTGTTTTGAACACATACAGTTACCTCTGTTACCTCCTGAATCCAAACTAAACAACAATAAAGGGAGTTTTTTAAAAGCATAAGCCTGTAAGAATGAAAAGAATGAGAAGAAAGACAGAAACAACAAAATGTTGAAATTGGAAAGCAGATGAAAGAGCAGTAACTTGGTGGATCAGAGAAATCTGTATCCTAAGGTGATGTTAGAAATGCTGAAAATCAGTCTGATTTGTTCCTTAGAATTCCCAGTGATGAAGAATTAGAAGCATAAAGAGCCACAGGAAACAGGAGTGAGGGCGGTGGTAACAACAGAAGAATAGTAAAAAGTCTATTACAAAGTCGTCAGACCTCAAGATATTCTTACCTACTAAGAACACTAAGCAACATCCTTGCCTACCCTAGCAGAAGACTTGAGATTAATTATACAGAGGCTGAAACAGGGTCCCTGGACTGGGGAACACACAGGCACATCAGGAAGGTAGAAGCACTGAGTATTTACATAATAAATACTGAGATCATGCACCCCTCTCACCATTCTGCTCCCATTTTTTCCCCAATCACCTCCATTACACTAGTAGTCAGACCTGAACTTTGCAGACAAGAGACAAAATAAATCTTCCTTGGAAAATCTGGCCAGCCCAAATGAAAAAAAAAAAAAATGCCTAAAGAATCTGACCTCAGTGGCTCCCCAACAGAAAAGATGAGCCAGAAAGTCCTGCAACAATGCCCACAGTCAATGAACTCTATCTACCTGTACAAATTTCCAGTCAGCTTTTCAGATTCCCACTTTCAAATATGAGTATTCAGTCAAGATCACCAAACATTTGATAACTCTCAAATATAAAAGAGAGAAATGGAATAGAAAGGATTAAGCAAGTGGAAGAAACAAAGACTTTGCAAAAGAAAAAAATCAAAAATGATTATTAATATCTTCAGAGATATAATGCAAGAGAATCATTCATGACACAAGAAGAAGATGCTGTTGGAAAATAAATATGCAGTAAATAAAAAGTGTTATTGGAAATTGAAAAACTTACAGCGGTGAAAAACCTGTTAGAATAGTTGGCAAACAGAGAAAGTAGAGAAAGACAACAGAGGAAAGGAAACAGCAAAGAAAAAATAATAGAATACTAGTCAGGAAGTTGACATATGAAAAAGAGAAGTGTTACGGAATGAGAGAACAAAGGAAAAAAAAGGTAAAGCCATGATTAATTTTTTACAATTCTCCCAAATCAAAACCCATAAATTTTGAGATTAAAAAGGCTTATACAGTGGATGAAAAGAGACTCAGACCATAGCCCATCATTGAAACATTTCAGAAACACTGAAGTAAAAAGAAGATGCTACAAAGTTCCACAGAGAAAGAGAGAAAAGGAAGATGAAAGAGGTAGGAGGAGGGAGAGAGAGAGAAAGAATGAGGAGTGGGAAGAAGGTTTCTTACAAAATATCAAGAATCAAAATTACAGTTGCTTGAAGGCAACACTAGGTGGTAGGATTGAGTGGAGTGATAGCTTTAAAATTCTAAGGGAAAATGATTTACAGCTTCGAATATAATACCCAAACTAGCAGTCCATTATATTAATATATACGTAGGACATGTTCAGATGTGTAAGGTCACAAATATTCACTTTCCGTGTACACTTTTTTCAGAAAACTACTGGAGGTTGTGCTCCACCCAAGTGAATGATTAAACCACAAATAAGGAAACTTGCATCAGAAAACAGGGAAAGGACAGGAGAGAGAGATGAAGGTAGCTCCCATGATCAACAGGACGGAAGAGCCAGAGAACAGCTCTGCAGCAAGTCACAGTCATAGGGTACCAGGTTCAGACCAGAGCAGCCCAGGAGGACAGATAGGCAATTTCTTCAAGAAGGTGAAACTGATCGAATGTCCAATGTTTTCAGCAAAATAGGAGATTTATATAACTACAGAGTATGGGGTTGAATATGGGACAAGTACCTAGAAAACTAAGCACATCAACCAACAGGCAAATAAATAAGACCCACAATTATAACCACAAAGGAAAACAAAAAGTTGGCATGAAACAAAATGTGAACTTCATGACTTGGCTGCTAATAGCATTTTCATCACTGTTATATTACCACAGGTTGCCCGGATGGCTCTAATGGAACTCTATCAGAGGAAGGGCAGGAAGCAGAAGAGGAGGCGAATTGGGTGGGTAGAAGGTGGAAAATACTTTAAGTCTTCGCCTTCCAGAGGGATGAGTCAATAGATAATACTTTAGAAATCAAAAAGCAGCATTATAAGAAACCCATGCACACATATAGGGCAGAAACAGAGAATTTGTTGAAGGAAGTGAAATTATTCACCTCTAAGGAACAGGAAATGAAGGGAGTGTATGATGGTCTGAAGTTTTAAAATAAAAGCCCTTATGAAAGTTGTTACTTTTAAAATTTTTGTTCATTCATAACTCTGATAGAAATACAAACCTGAAAAGAATGAGAAATTGATGACAATGCCTATGATAACCTTTCAAAAGAATTATCTGAAGATGGAAGAGATGCATTACCATCTCTCTTTGTGTTTGTGTGTATCTGTATTTGGATGTGGGAATATCAGTGGGTTTTTATCTTTTTATAGGTAACATGGAAAAATAATGAAACCTTTAAATAGAGAATTCTATTTATGAATATATTATGAATACGTATTTAGAGAATTCTAAGTGCTAAATTATTAGAAACTGTTCACATCTGACATTCTGAGACAAAGCAGGCATCACAGACGAGCCTGTTTGAGGTCTCCGTTGAAGAGATTGTCAGAACTGATCCAGGAGCCTGAGAGCCACGTGGCCAGCCTTATACATATGTTACACCTGCCTACCTGTTGGGACATACACATACACTGTCCTAATGGGACAGTTCATCTTGTGGTTTCTCTTTCACAGACTCCCAAGGAAAATACTGCCTTATTGGACACAACCAGCATATGGTTTCTGATCTTCCAACAGCTCCTTCCTGGAGAACTGCTGAAGAGGCAAGGCTCTGTGCAGTGTGGTTCCTATAGGAATCTCTACAGGGAAGCTCCTAAAACCCTCTCACATTTTCTAAAGATCCATCTCATTAGTTCAAAGCAATCCTAGCTCTTCTTTAGAACAGCTGAATCCAGTGGATCTCTCAGATCAGAACAACTTCTCATTTCTAGTAGAGGAATCAGTAGAAGGTAGAAGCCCATGGTATAGCTAATCATATTAATAAAAGCTAACCTAAAGTCAGGGAGAACTTAGTGTGTGCTAGCCTGCTGGGCTAAACACTCTGTTGCATATCTCATTTAATCTTCACAATAATCATGCATTGTTGCTACTATTCTGTTTCCGTTACTCAGTTTGTAAGTAGTGGGGTCTAATTTTGTGCTGACATTCTTAATCATTATGCTATATTAGTGGCACAGAGAACCAAACCACATTGAAAAACATGTGCATCATGCTCAGCAGATGGATCTTGTAAGAAAATAGATTCCTTACCTGTGTGAATCCATTAAATGAACCACCAGAAGCCTAAACAGAAACGAAAATCAGATTGTGTTATTTTTTTTATTATCATTTTTGTAGGACCAGTAAATATCCATTAGACAAGTTGGAAAGTAAAGACTACCACAAGTTTTAAAATCATACAAAAGGTTGCTGTGCATGAAATAACTTAGGAAATGCAAAAGGCCACAGTGCATGATTTTAAATAGGCTGACAAAAAAAGAAAGGTTAATTTTACAATGATTGCTGCTGCATTACTGCTTGGTGCCGACCCAAACCCACTTTCTCTATGAGAAGATGATTCCGGATAAAGGCCATTAGGAGTTATGTTGCTTGTTTTCAGGCCATTGATAGAATCCGGAAGAAGCTTTTCCAGTGTTTCTACAATGCATCATTTTGATGAACAGCAATTATGATATTTTACAGTTTCAGTGGGCCTGGGTTGAAACATTTCATGTGTTCTTATTGGAGCAGAACCATTTTAGGAACAGTAAATTAGTCTGTGCTGTTCTTGGTTTAGCACATTTTTAGTTTCTGCATAGTAAAAGTGAAAGTAGGGAGAAATCAACTCAGAAAATGAGATGGTAACATAGACTCTCATTAATTCCCAAAACAATCATTCTGCTTTGTGTGTGTGTGTGCCTATGTTGTTGGGTTTTTTGTTGTTGTTGATGCTGCTGCATTTTTTTTTTTTTTTTTTTTTTTTGGTCAACCTATTTGTGTTTGGTTTGCACAGATTTCAAGACGTACATGACAATCTGTTAGAGAGATTAGGCCTCCTAGAAGATAGTGATGGATAATGAAGTAGGTGAGAGACATGAGGAAAAACAGAACCTACAGAAGTTTTTGGCTAGTCTATGCTACAGACCAGGGTAAGTACCTCGTCTTTGTCAGCCTCTATTTCTTGGTACAACAATCCATATCTCTGGTTAGCAATTTCATCTTCAGATAAATCTGAGTTGTTGATGTCCTGGTCTCGGGAACTAGCAGAACTCTCAGTGCTAGCATTCCGGGAGGTCCCCAAAATCAATGGTCTTGCTATCTCCTGGCTTTGTTCCCAGCAGCTAGCAATGGCTTGTTTCCTACATACACCTGCTAGTAAGTCCACCTCCAGTTCTTCCTTGTGCTCAACTACATCTACATGTGTCCAGCTATTATCTAAGCCTTCTGTATCTCTGATAGGCCCATGGTTAATAGAATCCAGACAATTGGCAAATCCACTTGCTTGGCCATCTGGTATACCAGAGAATCCTGTTATATCCAAATTATTCAATGCTGCATCCAAGCTTGGCTGCCAGATTTGACCTGGATCTGTTCCCCAAGAGTCTATCTCTGCAATTCTTGGCAAGTTAACAGCATGACTACAGTTCTCAGTTACTGTTCTTTCAGACCCTTCTATTAGTGAACTTTCTGCCTTACATGAACATAAATCTCTTCTGTTGGCATCACTTCCCAGAGAATAATTAAGGTCAGTCCTAGACTGAGCTTCTACTTCAAGTTTTATTGGTAAAACAGCCTGATTTTTATCCCTGTCACCTACAAGAGCATTTAACACAGTCTCACACTGAGTTTCTTCAGCATCTGTACTGTCTTGTGCTGGGTAATATATCATATCATGGTTAGGAGTGTCTATTGCATTTTTCTTTATGTCTTTTCTAGTGAAATCCCATCCCTCAGGGCTGCCATCTTTAATATCAGATACAGAGTAGGTCTGGAGAGATAGATTCAAGATATCTGGGTGATTGGCAGGTTTGGCTCCAAAGCCTTCTATCATCTCACAATTTTTGATTACCTTTTGAATTCCATCATGTAGACCTTGGTCTCTGTCACTAAGTTCTTTTGCCATATCTCCTCTTTCCATGTCCTTTTCTAATAGGTCAGTTTTCTCAAAATAATTTTCATTGGTGTTTGTACTTTCCTTATACCCTGCTCTTACACCTTTTCTAGTTTCCACTTCATTAATTTTTAAGGTCTTATGTGCTTCCTTTCCTATGGTATTAAGAAGATCTACCACTCTGTTTCCTGTCCTTTCACATGCTTTCTCTTCAAATTCCTCTGTACCTTCTAGTGTCTTGATATCAATAGCTCCAGTGTCTACCTTTTGACACGTCTCCACACCTGCCCACAGAGAATCTTCTATCTTCTGTTTCTCTTCCTCTTCATCTGACTTCTTCACATCTTCATGACTTTCTTTGAACAGGCCAGCTGTGTCCATGGCTGGCATGTCTGAGTCAAGTGGGTCATACGGCTGCTTCATCTCCACACAAGGAGCAAAGGTAACTCCAGCCTCGGGCGCAGGCTTTGGGGGCAGTTGTTCATTTCCACCTGGAAGGGCTGGCCCTGGGGCATGCTCACCCTGTTCAGCTACAGTGGGCCAGTCAGCAGACGAAAGCAGCCTGGTGGATAATCTTATGTCTTGCTCTGCTTCGGAGAGACATGCAGAGCCTTCTCCAAACCCACCTGAGGTAATTTCCTGGCTGACCCTGTCTGTATTAGCGTCAGGGCCCCAAGTAAATGCACCTATATCATTTTGAGATCTTTGAATTTCTTCGGCCAACCCACTGTCTGGAGTTTCCTCCATGATCAGGTTACACAAGGAAAGACTTTCTGAAGAGTCAGTCTTTAAAGTATGCAGAAGAGCAAAGGAAAAACAAAAACAAAAACAAAAGATGAAACAGATCATGGTAAGATTTGATGAGAAACACAAAGCTCTTCAGGCAGGTAGCACTAGTAAAACCAAATTGGAAAGTGATTACATTCATTGGCTTAAGGTTTAAATCTATGACTAGCAATGCCATGGGGAAACAGTTCATTCTAGAAAATATACTATGTATGTAATGCATATCAAATACCAAAAAAATCCAGAGTGTTCTGGATATTTACCTACCGGCTGTACCAAATCAGCGCTTGTCTGTATGGGTAAAGAAAATGGTAACAATAAGGCAAGAGAAGAAAATTCACTAACACAAAAAAATCCTATGCTGTCTAGAGTCAACATTCTGCCGAAGGCTATAGCTTTTACTGGCCTAGGAAAAAATTTTACAACTTGTTTTGTGATGGGAATGATTTTTGTTCCAAAATTGTTTAAGACCACTGTAGAAAAGGTACAACTAAAACCCAAAGAAAGCCTCTGTCATTTTCTAGCATCAACAAGGATGTTTTATGGCTAGTACATGACTTCTGCTTTAGCAGACTCTGAAATGTAAAGTTTCAAACACATAAGCAAGTTTGAGAACATCGGAATAAGATCAAGCACTAGAGGTCAAGAAATTACACAGTAGCACACACTCTGACACAGTATCAGAAGAAAATATTCCCCAAACTCATCCTATACTTGGCTCTGTCTTTGAGGTGGATGTTTAGATGGAGAATGGTCTGATATTAACCAGTCTGACTGCCTGGAGAGTTCTCTTGATGTCATTCCTCCAAATTAGCAGCAATTTTCTCCACATAAGAAAAAAATCTTGCGAAGTTGAGATGATTAATAGCTGTGAGCAATTATGTTCAGAAAGTTGTTGTTTTGCATTTTTGTTATTGGTACCATTCCTAGCAAGTTTGTCCTCTGAAATGTTCAAAAGCTGTTTCTAGATGATACCTTCACCTTCTCCATACCCTCCCAGCTAGGGAAGGAAAATGTGTTACAGTTCCACTAAAGATATAAATATCGGAATAACAAAAAAGCATTGTCTTTTTAATCTCCAAGAAAATCAACACAGAGTTGAAGTTAGAATTCAAATGACTTGAGCATCAATCCATGCATGCCTTTTTGTGAATATATGAGTAAAACTTTTCACTAGAAAAGATATAACTTAGTCATTGGTGGTTTCAATCAACATTTTTAATCTCTCTTCTTGAGCACCTTCCTTGATGATCCAAGGATCTTAAAGACTGCAGTATAAGCCCTGCAACTGCAGAAAGAAGCGACAGACATCTTTTTGTTTTAAAGGGAGAAAGAAAGTGGCAAAGTCAATCCAGAAGTGGCATTGCCCAGGAATAGCTAGATCTATCAAACTTTCCTTTTTTTGCCTCACTATAAAAGAAGAAAACATACAACTTAAGTTGGGTTCTTAAGACCACATCACCAGGGCTTTTCTAAAACAAAGACCCTGCTACAAGGGATATGAGGCTGTAGAGGTGTGTGACCAGTCACCTAATTTCACAGCACCAATGAGACCACCACAAAGCTCTGTTTGTGACTCTTTCCCAAGTCTAAATTATGGAGTAGTTATCCTTACACATCAGATTAGCTGAATAAACATCAATAATAATATCTACCTTTTATTGACACATACCAGATACCAGGCTACATACTCTACAATTATCTTATTTAAACCTCACACAGCCTTCTGAGGTAGGCATTGTTACCCTTATTTTACAAATGAGAAAAAATGATGCTTAGAGAGTTTTAGAAATTGCCCAAAGTCTCAAGGTTATAAGTAGAAGAGTTTGGACTAAAATCCAGGGCCATCTGGCTGTAAAGCTCAAGTTCTTATTAACTCAAGCTTCATTAAACAAAATAATTTTTTAAAAATAATTCCATGTGCCTAGTAGCCCATCTCTGCCATTTTCTCATTCACACTTTCCTTGTCTTCTATTTAAGTGTGCATGTCCTTCACTACAATAGCTCCTTTTGCCATCAACCACCACAGAAAGAAACAAAGGGCCAATTTATTGACCATTATTCAAATTATTGACCATTATTCATCTAGGAATCTGGTCCACTGTACTCTTCCTTCACCATCATCTTCAGGTTCTCATAATGCTCAAGACTTTCAGTGGCCTAAGACCATCCTAGGGGACTACATCATCATTAAATTGTATGAGTCTTCTTTCTGTTGCAAATGAAATAAAATATAACAAGGTTTCCAAATTTCTGGGGATCAAGATACATGAAAACAGAGTTATTAGTGGCTTACCGTCCATAGGTCCCAGGGCAATGTCTGAAAGCAAATAAACAAAAATATTGTTAGTTATACAAATCCAAAATGTAAAAAAATGCTGACGTGACAAAAGTTCTTGAAATTATAAGCATTTTTAAAGCATTTTGTACAGCACTGTTCAACAGAATTTTTTTTGGTGATGGAAATGATCCATATCTGTACTTATCCAGTATGGTAGCCCTGGTCACATGTGGCTATTGAGCACTTGAAATGTGCTAGGGTAACAAAAGCACATTTTAAATTTTACATAATTTTATTATACTTAACATAAGCTTAAATGGCATTTAGCTTTGGATAGCACAGGTCTAATCAATCTCACCCTTCACTATGTGATAGGAAAACTATATTTGAAACATGAATGAGGTTACTTTAATACACACACACACACACACACACACACACACACACACCTCATTAAAATGAACTAAACAAGGTATCCAAATTTTAGAGCTTATCACATCTTTGAGGAAATGCAGGCCCTAATCACTGCTAATGCTATTTCCTTCCCATCTCATTCGAGAGGATATAGGATGACCAGTTTGATGGTAAATGAGCCCCAGAAAAATAGTTCTTCAATATGTTAAATTAGATGATAACACACTGCTCAATGAATTGGTAATCATACAAATTGGCAGAGCACCCCCTAAGACACGAATGAATTACACTTACTACTGCTATTTTAATTATAAAGCTTATGAATCCTGGGGAGTGAGGCCAGATGGTTCAAATGACTTCCACTATGGGTGAGGGGAGTAGGGAAGATTTCTCTTTCTTATTTCCTTTATGATTGAGAATTGCAGGTAAAGCCACATCCCATTATGCCCATGTCTTTGTGATTAGAATGGATCCATGTTTATGTACTTATTTTGAATCACTAAATGTGAACAGCAAACTAGAGAGCCTGGCATTCCCACCTTAAAAATATGATGGTTTCCAGTTGAGATTGCAGAGGCCTCATTTGGGTTCTGGGTTATAGAAAGCAGGCCCTGAGTTCTAACTGATACCCACCCACCTGGTTGGGACCCATTCTAACCGCTCTGCACTGCCCGCCTTGCCTCTATCTCCATGCAGCCTGCCTGGTCTCTTGCTTAGCATCTTCTTGTAGGACGACTAAGACAGGAGAGAACAGCTCCATGGAAAGCCACAATTTTCTGTACATGGATCTAATATATGTTTTCTGATTATCTAGATGATTCGCATTTCATTTCTTCATAGCCCCTTAAGAATCAAAGATCATAAAAGCTAGTACATGTCTCTGCATCACGCACACATCAGCAGTATTTTCTTTAAAAGGAAGGCAGGAAATGTGAAATGTCATGTTTATCAATCCTCAGGATCATGAAAGAATGCGTTAGTGTGCACAGATACTGCAGAGATCACAAGATGAGGTGTTCTGCTAGCAGCAAGAACATCACTTGAAAACGTGGGGTCAGGTGACGAGTAAAGGAGGTCATTTGGAGTGAAGAGGAAAGAAACCAGGCAGACCTAACAGTGCTGTGCTTTTTTTGTCATTCAGTCAAGACTTTTGTTCTTAGCAAGAGAGGAGAGGTATGATCAAAGCTGGATTGTAGGACAACTATAGTGTAGTGACTCAGTTATGGCCGCCAGGAGCCTAGAGGGTTTTATTACCTGGCCCTGAGGAAGAGCACAGGAACACACACAGCTTGCCCTCACTGCGGTGATATATGTCCTTCAGAACTAAGATTTTGAAGATTAAACCAAGGTCATTTTTGTTTAATTTTGAAGAATCTCTTAGTCATGAGGCCACACACAGTTTCATGATTTATGGATTATGTAATCATGAATTAACATGAAAGAGGTTTCTCTCCTGATTCAAACTTGTAGACAGAAATGCTATGAAATCTCACCCACTAATCATTCCAGCATCCACTGCAGAAACTTTGCTTCTGCCACAAAAGAAGCGAAGCATGGGCCAGGCATGGTGGCTCACGCCTGTAATCCCAGCACTTTGGGAGGCCAAGGCAGGTAGAGCACGAGGTCAGGAGATCAAGACCATCCTGGCAAACATGGTGAAAACCCATCTCTACTAAAAATACAAAAAATTAGCCAGGTGTGGTGGTGGACACCTGTAGTCCCAGCTACTCAGGAGGCTGAGGCAGGAGAATGACGTGAACCCAAGAGGCAAAGCTTCCAGTGAGCCAAGATCGCAGGGCTGCACTCCAGCCCGGGTGATAGAGTAAGACTCCGCCTCAAAAAAAAAAAAAAAAAAAAAAAAAAAAAAAAAAAAAAAAAAAAGCATGGAGAGTAAGGCAGAGAAAATCCCGTGAATTCTGCAGGCTGTCTATACACTGAAAGAGCTCTGAGAAGGAAGTATATTCAATCATATGTACATTCACTTTGTACTTTTCTTGGTCACCAAAGTGGAATCCTCAAACTTGCTGACAATACTTCTCAAAATATTGTTTTAGAGAACATTCCAATGAATATTAAGAAAAATGTAGTTAACATAAATTTCTGTGCTCAAACAAATTTGGGAAACTCTAAGTTAAACAAACAAACAGTTTTTTTTAATTGCAGAACTTCTCAGTCTTTAGTATTCTCAGTCTTTAATATTCATAATGCACATCATGAATCTTCTAGAAGAGAGTTAATACAGGAGGCTTCCTGGAACATTCACGTAAGAGATTCATTTTTTTTTTTTTTTGTAAAGCATCTTTAAGGCTAGTGTCTAGACTATTAATTTCCTACTTTATTAACACTTTAGACATTTATTGTTCATATTTTACAACAGGAAGGCCTTTAGAAGTCCAATCACATTCTAGAATAAAGCATGGAATAGACATAATCCTTATTTATTGGGGTTCATATTGAGCTATTTATTCCCTAGTAGTTTAGTGTGATATACCAAGAAGGCTTCAAGACCAGGGAATCAAGCTAGGTCTCAGTTCCTAGGGTGAATGTTGCAATACTCTTCCACTAATTCATTTGAAGCATACTCTAGCAACTTTGGTTTTGCCTAAATTCAAATGTGGGGCTCCAAACATTCGCAAAGTACTCATATAAACGGTTTCTGTTTTGTCAAATTTTGAGTTAACTTCCTTCTATTAGCATAGAGAGCTGTAAACTAACTATATTCCAGAGGACCTACCCACAGGTCATTACAGCATCTACCACCAGTATCCTCTGACAGAGAATGTAATGACAGTAACTATCAGAAAGGAAGAAATGTGGAGAGGGAGAGAGTGGTGAGCAAAAAGGCTTGGGGAAGCAAGGCAACTCTCCATCAAACCATAATCACGATCACAGGAGGGGAGCTTCTCCAATGTGGAGGATGAACACAGCATCATCAAGTTCAGAACTATCAACACTGAAAACGGCTTCTGCTGGGCCATGCTCTCATGGTCATTGCAAACACACCTTAACTTACAAAGTATGAGGAAGGGAAGTAGAGAAAACAGCAAGAAGAGTAAACTCAAAGCCAAAAGAAAGAGCTTCATCCAGGGAAGCTATAAAATGTATCCTGTAAACCTGAACAGTTCTGAGTGTAAAGTGGACACTGGTAACAATTACTCTGGGAGAGGAAACAGGAATATATGGTTATGCCAGCTCTATGGGTAGAGAAAGCTGATGGCATGGGAGGCTTAGAATAACTGATATCAATAAGGTCCCCTTTCTACCCTCTTTCATATTAGGAAATATCTGTCAACCAAAAGTAAAAATAGATAGTAGTCATGAAAGGTATAAGGATCATTGTTTACCACACTGAATTATTGAGGTTTATGAAATATCTCCAAACATCCAAAAAGCACCTGATACCTGAGACATGGGTGAGTGGGTCACTCCAGCAGAACCTGCAGGTGTCACCTCGGGCTTGAAAGGATCGAAGTCCAGATCCAGCAAAGTCTCCTCTTTCTTCACCTCAGGGACTTCGTTCTGTTAAAACAAACAACAAAACAAAACAAAACATGTATTAGCTTGAATCTGATAAGACCATGATATAGCCCATGTATACTCTCTCTAATATTATTATTGGGTATCCCCAAAACACACTTTTATAAGCATGGTGGCTCACCAATATGCGCCCAGTCACTCAGCTAAACACAGTGAGAAGGAAATAACTAACTCTGGCCAAGTATAACCTAAGTTGCCCTGGAATGTATTCCAGGCTCTAGCTCTTGTCCTTTGTCTAGCTCCAAGTCCAGTCAACAAAGAGAATGTTCCAAGGATGTATCCTAATGTACCAAGATGCAAGGAGTCTCTTCTGTCAGCTCAGAGAACTCAGATCAAGAAATTACAGATAACCCAATTGATAAAATGGGTCAAGATCTGGACTTACTACAGCAATACTGCTGATGTTCTTCTGGGAAGCTAAAATTTTAAAAGGAAGGTGCCACTGTGACCACATCCCAACTGCCTCATTCCCTCATTGGCACCCTATCCCTTGATTTAGTAATCACTTGATCCAGTCTTCATCCATAGTATTGTTAGTTTCAATTGTGTATGTGTATGAGTGAGGGTGAATGGGAGGGAAAGAGGAGACAGCCATGCCTCCCAACATTTGCTGCAAAATGAGCTCCCATTAATAATATTTTTGAATTAGAAAGAAGGTAAGCCAAATAAGTCACAGGACAAAAGTCCTGCTCTGATAATAAAAAAAATCTATAATACTAAACATTATCATTTGTTCATTTATTTCTGGTATCATAACACATGAAAACAATGTGGGCTTGAAATCGGCATAACCCAGGCTTAAGTTACACAGTAAAGGGCCAGGCTAAGACAAAGTCCCATAAAGTATAACACAGAAAAGGGAGTTGGGGTCAGTTTCCATACAATTTAAATTATATGTGTTTAGCATTCAATATAAAATTCTTTTTAAAAAAAAAACTCTGTTGCCTAGAAATTGAAATGTCAAACCAATGGGTAAAGTATTACATAAAAACAGATTTTTGGAGACAGATTTTTGAAGAACAGGAGTTATTTTAATTAATATTCATCACAGACACTAAAAACTGAGAAATGTATGAAAAGTGAGGGCCAGACAAGTGGCTCACGCCTGTAATCCCAGCACTTTGGGAGGCCAAGGTGGGCGGATCAGGAGGTCAAGAGATCAAGACCATCCTGGCTAACATGGTGAAACCCTGTCTCTAGTAAAAATGCAAAAAAAAAAAAAAAAAAAAGAAAAGAAAAGAAAAAAGAAAAATTAGTTGGGCATGGTGGTGCATGCCTATAGTCCCAGCTACTTGGGAGGCTAAGGCAGGAGAATCACTTGAACCTGGGAGGCGAATGTTGCAGTGAGCTGAGATCTTGCCACTGCATTCTAGCATGGGTGATGGACTGAGGCTCCATTCCCTCCCAAAAATAAAAAATAAATAAAGAAAGAACAGTGAAGTGGTATAACCTAAATACTTTCCTTAGCATATCCGTACTCATTGCAGAAGAAAGCTGCTAATATATCATGCTATTAGCCTTGTGTTTTCTATTTTGCAGCATAGTAACTCCCCATATATACTTTTAAAAAAATTTCACAAGGATAATGCCCTTCTGAGAGCTCTACTTTCTTTACTAATTACAATCACAAAACTATCAACCGATTTCCTATTCAAAATCTGCATAAGCTTTGTTTTCCCCCAACTTTTATGTTGGTACAAATTATATTTTTAAAATTTAGTAAATGTATTCTACTTGGAATATGATAGGCACTGTTTGAAGAACTTTACACATCTGGACATTACCTCAAGTTAACAACACACTTTGGTGCAGTCTAACGTTGACAACACTTTATTGCCTTTAAAGCATTTATCTTGCCATGTTCTCCAAACTGCATTGTACTTGCCTTTTCAAATATAATCCTTACAAAAAATTGAGGGAGAGATGGCAGCAATTCCCCATTTGGGAGAATGAATAGAATTGGCTGAATGGTGATCTGTTGTCATGGCCCCCAGCTGCTATGCAGCAGAGGTAAGACTGCAGTTGGTACCTCTGACTCCAAGGCCTGCCAGGCTGCCGATGATGCCCCAGACCCAAGTTTTTCAATTAGGAACCCCAGGAATCCACAGAGGAATTCTCAAAGTTCTGCAAGTTCTCCATAAAATTTTAGGTCATGTGAATATATTCATTATTTCCCTTTAAGCCGAATGAATCCCCTTAAGGAAGCTCAAATGGGAATTTAGAGATGAAGGATGAAATGAGGCATCAGACTATAATGGGCTATGCTCAGACTTTGATTGAGATCAATCTGTGTTTATACCCCAATTTTACCACTTGCTAGCTGTCTCTCCCTGGCCAATTAATTGAGTTTTTTTGAGCCTCGGTTTCTTCGTGAATAAAATGGGATTAATAAGACCTAATAGGATTACCATGAGTAATAAAGATGATAAATGCGTATGTACATAATAGCTAGGAAATACTCAAAATGGAAATGGAAGCTAATGTTATTGATTACCATTAGCAACAATGCGTACATGTGATTATGGTTTGGCTCTGTGTCCCCACCCAAATATCATCTCAAATTGTAATCCCCATGTGTGAAGGGAGGGACCTGGTGGGAGGTGACTGGATCATGGGGGTAGTTTCCCCGATGTTGTTCTCACAATAGTGAGTGAGTTCTTGTGAGAGTTGATGGTTTTAAAGTGTGGCACTTCCCCCCTTGCTGTCTCTCTCCTGCCACCATTTAACCTTCTGCCTTTCACCTGCTTCCCTTTCACCTTCTGCCATGATTGAAAGTTTCTGGAGGCCTCTCCAGTCATGCAGAACTGTGAGTTAATTAAACCTTTTTCTTTATAAATGACCCCGTCTCAGGTAATTCTTTCTAGCAGTGTGAAAATGGACTAATACAACATGTGAATACATAAAATTACTGTCATCAAATATCCATAATGCCAATTTGACTGCCTTCAAAATATGTAGCTGGTTTTTTCAGACTCAGCTTCTACTTAGCTTTGCCCTCTTAATCTTGAGAATTATCCCTTAAGGTACTCATGTCAAAGAATATTCTGGTAAAGCTACAAAAATAGCAAAAGGATTTTGCCTGCTTACGTAGTATTCTTTCTTAAAAGGGCAGGAATGTACTCACAACTCTGTCACTACATGTTGAAACACAGTAAAGTATAATTTTCCTTAACAAGACAAATGAATCCTGTACACCTTCATCACAATTAGAGTACATATGGTATGGTCTCAACATTCTTAGCTTTTTGGGAACTTGATCATGAGTACTGCTTTACCATCAGAAATCTACAAGGAGTGACTTGGAATGTGCTCCTAAGAAAGGAGACCAGCTGTGGAAACCACAGTGGGGAAAAATCTTCCAATAGGAAAATATTGCCAATTGTAATAATCTGTGCTATGTTTCATGAGTTGTCTTCTACTTGGGACATCTAAGTTTATTAGCAAGGTACTGGACCTCTTCCAGTGCAGATGTGCAATTTGAGCATAATCTGTATGCCTAGCCTTGCCACGGCTTCTTGACAGATGGATTTTACTTCCCCAACCCTTATGTGGGGTTGACCATACGTCATGCTTTAGCTAATGGATATTAGTTAATGTAATGCAAACAAAGGTTGGAAATGTGCTTTCATAGTTGGTTGGTTGGTTTGCATTCCTGCCATTCACCATGAAAAGTACAGCCTTGCGTAGCTGCTAGTCCGAAAAGAATGAGACACATGCAGCACATGTGGGCCAATCATAACGTAATTTTCTAATCAGTGTTAAAGACAAATTCATAAAAAGAACCAGAGAAAAGAAGACATTTCACTGACAGAGGAACAACATGAGGGTAGCAGTAGATTTCTCACCAGAAATAATGAAGCTAAAAGACAGTGAGGAAAGTACTAAGAAAAAGAAACTGTCAACTTAGAATTCTATGCCTCTTGATAATACTTTTTAAAATAAAAATTCAATGAAGATTTTCAGACAAACAAAATCAGGAAGAACACATCACCCTTATATACACACTACAACTGATGTGAAAGATATCTTTCAGGCAAGGGAAAACGATAACAGAAATATGCGTCTACATAAAGGAGGAGAACCAGAAATACTAACCGCCTAGGTAACTATATGTGAGTTTTTATTATTTAAATCTTTTAAAAAGATAATTGGCTGCTTATACAAAAATCATAACAAAGTAATGTGAAGTTTATGATGTAGATAAAATAAAACCCATGAAAAAAATTGCACAAAAACAGAAGTGGGGAAATGAGAGTATATTATTATTAGATTTTTATATTGTACCTTAAATGACTTTATATAATTGAAAGTTAGACTGTGATAAATTAAAATGTATACTAAAACCCTAAAGTAACCACTAAAATGACAAAACAATGTTATAGCTAATAAGCAAATAAAGAAAATTAAAGATAATAATAAAAATGTTCAATTAATACAAAAGAAAGCAGAACAAGAAGGTTAAATGAGCAGGGAGAAAATGGAAAACAAGTGATCAATGTGCTAGAGCTAAACTTCATCATATGAATAATAACCTTAAATGAAAATGGTCTAAATCATGCAATTAAAAGGCACAGATTATCTAATTATACAGAAAAGCAAGGCCCAACTAGATACTGTATGGAAGAAACTAATTTGAAATATGTAGACACAAATAGGTTCAAAGTAAAAGGATATAAAGGATACACCATGCCAATCTAACAAAAAAAAAAAGCTGTAATAATTACATTAACAATAAAAAAGTAGATTTCAAATCAAAGAATATTATCATGGATAAAGAGGATCATTGCCTAAACATTTATGCACTCAATTACACAGCTTCAACATAAAGCAAAAACCAAGAGAGCTGTAAAAAAAAAATAAAAATAAAAAGCACACACACTTTTATAGGAAAGACTTCAATGTTCCTCTTTCAATAATTGAAAGAACAAATGGAGAGAAAATGAGCAATGGTATAAAAGATTTAGATAACACTATGACTAAATTTGACCTAATTTATACTTATAACATTCTGTCCAACAACAGCAGAATATAAATTCTTTTCAAGTGTACATGGAAATGTAACATGATAAGCAGTATTCTAAGACATTAAATAGGTCTCAACTAATTCTTTTTTAAAGGCCCTATCTGTGATTTTATTTCTAAAAACAAACAAACAAATGAACAAAAAAACAAAATGGAACCTCTTTCTTGCACAGACACCAGAGACAATGCTAAAAAGTTCCTAGTATAACTTTACTATAAAGACATACATGGGGGTTCCAAGATGGCCGAATAGAAACAGCTCCAGTCTACAGGTCCCAGCATGAGGACCGCAGAAGATGGGTGATTTCTGCATTTTCAACTGAGGTACCAGGTTCATCTCACTGGTGCTTGTGGGACACTGGGTGCAGGACAGTGGGTGCAGCCAACCGAGCGTGAGCTGAAGCACGGAGAGGCATCGCCTCACCTGGGAAGCGCAAGGGGTCAGGGATTTCCCTTTCCTAGCCAAGGGAAGCTGTGACAGATGGCACCTGGAAAATCAGGTCACTCCCAACCTAATACTGTGCTTTTCCAAATGGCACAGCAGGAGATTATATCCTGCGCCTGGCTCAGAGGGTCCTATGCCCATGGAGCCTCGTTCATTGCTAGGACAGCAGTCTGAGATCAAACTGCAAGGTGGCAATGAGCCTAGGGGAGGGGCGCCCACCACTGCTGAGGCTTGAGTAGGTAAACAAAGTGGTCGGGTAGCTGAAACTGGGTGGAACCCAATGCAGCTCAAGGAGGCCTGCTTGCCTCTGTAGACTCCACCTCTGGGGGCAGGGCATAGCCGAACAAAAGGCAGCAGAAACCTCTGCAGACTTAAATGTCCCTGTCTGACAGCTTTGAAGAGAGTAGTGATTCTCCCAGCACGGAGTTTGAGATCTGAGAACAGACAGACTGCCTCCTCAAGTGGGTCCCTGACCCCTGAGTAGCCTAACTGGGAGGCACCCCACAGTAGAGGCAGACTGACACCTCACATGGCTGGGTACCCCTCTGAGACGAAGCTTCCAGAGGAATGATCAGGCAGCAACATTTGCTGTTCAGCATTATTTGCTGTTCTGAGGCCTCCACTGCTGATACCCAGGCAAACGGTCTGGAGTGGACCTCAGGCAAACTCCAACAGACCTGCAGCTGAGGGTCCTGACTGTTAGAAGGAAAACTAACAAACAGAAAGGACATCCACACCAAAACCCCATCTGTGCATCACCATTACCAAAGACCAAAGGTAGATAAAATCACAAAGAGGGGGAAAAAACAGAACAGAAAAGCTGAAAATTCTAAAAATCAGAGCACCTCTCCCCCTCTAAAGGAACAAAGCTCCTCACCAGCAACGGAACAAAGCTGGATGGAGAATGACTTTGACAAGTTGAGAGAAGAAGTCGTCAGATGTTCAAACTTCTCCGAGCTAAAGGAGGAAGTTGGAACCCATCGTAAAGAAGCTAAAAACCTTGAAAAAAGATTAAACGAATGGCTAACTCAAATAACCAGTGTAGAGAAGTCCTTAAATGACCTGATGGAGCTGGTCATTTGGAAAACACTCTGCAGGATATTATCCGGAGAACATCCCCAACGTAGCAAGGCAGGCAAACATTCAAATTCAGGAAACACAGAGAACACCACAAACATACTCCTTGAGAAGAGCAACTCCAAGACACATAATTGTCAGATTCACCAAAGTTGAAATGAAGGAAAAAATGTTAAGGGCAGCCAGAGAGAAATGTCGGGTTACCCACAAAGAGAAGCCCATCAGACTAATAGCAGATCTCTTGGCATAAACTCTACAAGCCAGAAGAGAGTGGGGGACAATATTCAACATTCTTAAAGAAAAGAATTTTCAACCCAGAATTTCATATCCAGCCAAACTAAGCTTCATAAGTGAAGGAGAAATAAAATCCTGTATAGACAAGCAAATGCTGAGAGATTTTGTCACCACTAGGTTGCCCTACAAGAGCTCCTGAAGGAAGCACTAAACATGGAAAGGAACAACCGGTACCAGCCACTGCAAAAACATGCCAAATTGTAATGACTATCAATGCCAGGAAGAAACTGCATCAACTAATGAGGAAAATGACCAGCTAACATCATACTGACGGATCAAATTCACACATAACAATATTAACCTTAAATATAAATGGGCTGAATGCTCCAATTAAAAGACAGACTGGCAAATTGGATAAAGAGTCAAGACCCATCAGTGTGCTGTATTCAGGAGACCCATCTCACATGCAGAGACACATATAGGCTCAAAATAAAGGGATGAAGGAAGATCTGCCAAGCAAATGGAAAACGAAAAAACGGTAGGGGTTGCAATCCAAGTCTCTGATAAAACAGACTTTAAACCAACAAAGATCAAAAGAGACAAAGAAGGCCATTACATAATGGTAAAGGGATCAATTCAACAAGAAGAGCTAACTATCCTAAATATATATGCACCCAATACAGGAGCACCCAGATTCATAAAGCGAGTCCTTAGAGACCTACAAAGAGACTTAGACCCCCACACAATAATAATGGGAGACTATAACACCCCACTGTCAACATTAGACAGATCAATGAGACAGAAAGTTAACAAGGATATCTAGGAATTGAACTCAGTTCTGCACCAAACGGACCTAATAGACATCTACAGAACTCTCCACCCCAAATCAACAGAATATACGTTCTTCTCAGCACCACATCGCACTTATTCCAAAACTGACCAAATAGTTGTAAGTAAAAAGCTCCTCAGCAAATGTAAAAGAACAGAAATTATAACAAACTGTCTCTCAGACCACAGCGCAATCAAAGTAGAACTCAGGATTAAGAAACTCACTCAAAACCACTCAACTACATGGAAACTGAACAACGTGCTCCTGAATGACTACTGGGTACGTAACGAAATGAAGGCAGAAATAAAGATGTTCTTTGAAACCAATGAGAACAAAGACACGACATACCAGAATCTCTAGGACACATTTAAAGCAATGTGTAGAGGGAAATTCATAGCACTAAATGCCCACAGGAGAAAGCAGGAAAGACCTAAAATTGACACCCTAACATCACAATTAAAAAAACTAGAGAAGTTAGAGTGAACACATTCAAAAGCTAGCAGAAGGCAAGAAATAACTAAGATCAGAGCAGAACTGAAAGAGATAAAGACACAAGAAACCGTTCAAAAAATCAGTGAATCCAGGAGCTGGTTTTTTTGAAAAGATCAACAAAATTGATAGATCACTAGCAAGACTAATAAAGAAGAAAAGAGAGAAGAATCAAATAGATGCAATCAAAAATAATAAAGGGGATATCACCACCGATCCCACAGAAATACAAATTACTATCAGAGAATACTATAAACACCTCTGTGCAAATAAACTAGAAAATCTAGAAGTGAATAAATTCCTGAACACATACACCCTCCCAAGACTAAACCAGGAAGAAATTGAATCCCTGAATAGACCAATAGCAAGCTCTGAAATTGAGGCAATAATTAATAGCCTACCAACCAAAAAAAGTCCAGGACCAGAAGGATTCACAGCCAAATTCTACCAGAGGTACAAGGAAGAGCTGGTACCATTCCTTCTGACACTATTCCAATCAATAAAAAAAGAGGGAATCCTCCCTAACTCATTTTATGAGGCCAGCATCATTCTGATACCAAAGCCTGGCAGAGACACAACAAAAAAAGAGAATTTTAGATCAAAATCCCTGATGAACACCAATGCAAAAATCCTCAATAAAATACTGGCAAAACAAATCCAGCAGCATATCAAAAAGCTTATCCATCATGATTAAGTGGGCTCCATCCCTGGGATGCAAGGCTGGTTCAACACACACAAATCAATAAACATAATCCAGCATATAAACAGAACCAAAGACAAAAACCACATGATTATCTCAACAGATGCAGAAAAGGCCTTTGACAAAATTCAACAGCCCTTCATGCTAAAAACTCTCAATAAATTAGGTATTGATGGGATGTACCTCTCATCAATAGCTCTCAAAATAATAAGAGCTATTTATGACAAACCCACAGCCAATATCATACTGAATAGGCAAAAACTGGAAGTATTCCCTTTGAAAACTGGCCCAAGACAGGGATGTCCTCTCTCACCACTCCTATTCAATATAGTGTTGGAAGTTCTGGCCAGGGCAATAAGGCAGGAGAAAGAAATAAAGTGTATTCAATTATGAAAAGAGGAAGTCAAACTGTCCCTGTTTGCAGATGACATGATTGTATATTTAGAAAACCCCATTGTCTCAGCCCAAAATCTCCTTAAGCTGATAAGCAACTTCAGCAAAGTCTTAGAATACAAAATCAATGTGCAAAAATCACAAACATTCTTATACACCGATAACAGACAAACAGAGAGCCAAATCATGAGTGAACTCACATTCACAATTGCTTCAAAGAGAATAAAATACCTAGGAATCCAGTTTACAGGGGATGTGAAGGACCTCTTCAAGGAGAACTACAAACCACTGCTCAACAAAATAAAAGAGGACACAAACAAATGGAAGAACATACCATGCTCCGGATAGGAAGAATCAATATCATGAAAATGGCCATACTGCCCAAGGTAATTTATAGATTCAATGCCATCCCCATCAAGCTACCAATGACTTTCTTCACAGAATTGGAAAAAACTACTTTAAAGTCCACATGGAACCAAAAAAGAGCCTGCATTGCCAAGTCAATCCTAAGTAAAAAGAACAAAGCTGGAGGCATCATGCTACCTGACATCAAACTATACTACAAGGCTACAGTAACCAAAACAGCATGGTACTGGTACCAAAACAGAGATATAGACCAATGGAACAGAACAGAGACCTCAGAAATAATGCCACACATCTTATAACAATCTGATCTTTGACAAACCTGACAAAAACAAGAAATGGGGAAAAGATTCCCTATTTAATAAATGGTGCTATGAAAACTGGCTAGCCATATGTAGAAAGCTGAAACTGGATCATTTCCTTACACCTTATACAAAAATTAATTCAAGATGGATTAAAGACTTAAATGTTAACCTAAAACATAAAAACCCTAGAAGAAAACCTACGCAATACCATTCAGGACATGGGCATGGGCAAGGACTTCATGTCTAAAACACCAAAAGCAATGGCAACAAAAGCCAAAATTGACAAATGGGATCTAATTAAACTAAAGAGCTTCTGCACAGCAAAAGAAACTACCATCAGAGTGAACAGGCAACCTACAGAATGGGAGAAAATTTTTGCTATCCACTCATCTGACAAAGGGCTAATATCCAGAATCTACAAAGAACTCAAATTTACAAGAAAAAAACAAACAATCCCATCAAAAACTGGGCAAAGGATATGAACAGACACTTCTCAAAAGAAGACATTTATGCAGCCAACAGACACATGAAAAAATGCTCATCATCACTGGCCATCAGAGAAATGCAAATCAAAACCACAATGAGATACCATCTCACACCAGTTAGAATGGCGATCATTAAAAAGTCAGGAAACAACAGGTGCTGGAGAGGATGTGGAGAAATAGGAACGCTTTTACACTGTTGGTGGGACTGTAAACTAGTTCAGCCATTGTGGAAGACAGTGTGGCAATTCCTCAAGGATCTAGAACTAGAAATACCATTTGACCCAGCCATCCCATTAATGGGTATATACCCAAAGGATTATAAATCATGCTGCTATAAAGACACATGTACACGTATGTTTATTGTGGCACTATTCACAATAGCAAAGACTTGGAACCAACCCAAATGTCCATCAATGATAGACTGGATTAAGAAAATGTGGCACATATGCACCATGGAATACTATGCAGCCATAAAAAAGGACGAGTTCATGTCCTTTGTAGGGACATGGATGCAGCTGGAAACCATCATTCTCAGCAAACTGTTGCAAGGACAAAAAACCAAACACTGCATGTTCTCACTCATAGGTGGGAACTGAACAATGAGATCACTTGGACACAGGAAAGGAAACATCACACACTGGGGCCTGTCGTGGGGCTGGGGGAGGAGGGAGGGAGAGCATTAGGAGATATACCTAATGTAAATGACGAGTTAATGGGTACAGCACACCAACATGGCACATGTATACATATGCAACAAACCTGCACGTTGTGCACATGTACCCTATAACTTAAAGTATAATAATAACAAAAAAAGACACATGCATGTGTGTGTTCATTGAAGCAATATTCACAACAGCAAAGACATGGAATCAACCTAACTACCTATCAATGAAAGCCTGAGTAAAGTAAACGTGATACACACACACACACACACACACACACACACACACACACATACACACCATGGAATACTTTGCAGCCATGAAAAGAATGAGATCATGTCCTTTGCAGGAACATGGATGAAGTTGGAGGCCATTATCCTTAGCAAACTAACACAGGAACGGAAAACCAAATACCACATGTTCTCACAAGTGAGAGCTAAAGGTTGAGAAAACATGGATACATAGAGGGAAACAACACACACTGGGGCCTATTGGAAGTGGAAGGCAGGAGGAGGGAGAGGATCAGAAAAAACAGCTAATGGGTACTAGGCTTAATACCTGGGTGAGGAAATGATCTGTACAACAAGGCCCATGACACAAGTTTATCTTATGTAACAAACCTGCACTTGTACCCATGAACTTGAAATAAAAGTTTAATAAAAACTTGCCCTTTTCCAGAGCACAGCATGAAGGTGGCTGCCATATGCATACTCAGTCCACTCTTGTCCTAGTGGCCTCATCAAGTGAGATGTAGTCTTCTTCCTCTCCCTGGCAGTCTATCTTCTGTTTGAAGACCCCATGTGTCCCACGTGAAAAAACTGTCACTGAATCACTTCTGCCTTCAACTAATTTAAAAACATTCAAGTCACACAAAGTATGGTCTCTGACTCCACTGGAATTAAATTAGAAATCGTTAACAGAATGGTCTCTAGAAAATCCACAAATATTTTAATCATCCAGAATGATCTCTGCAAAATCCACAAATAATACTCTTCTAAATAACCTATTAAGTCAAAAAAGAAATCAAAGTGGAAATTAGAAACCTGAATGGAAATGACAAAAGCCAGCTAATGAAACCTACAAGTAACAAACACTGTGTTCAAAAGTGAAATACTACATGTTCTTCCTCTAAGATCAAGACAAGGATGACTGCTTTACTACTTTTACTCAATATTTTTCTGGTGGTACAAGAATGAAATAAGGTAGGAAAAATAAATAAAAGGCACCTAGACTGCAAAGAGAGAAGTAAACTTCCTTTATCCATAAAAGATATGATAATATATATAGAAAAATCCAATGAAATCTACAAAAAGCTATCAAAACTAATAATTCAGTTTACCAAAACTGCAGATACAGCATCAATATACAAAAATCAGTTGTACTTATAGATAATAGTGTGAACATCCAGAAAAAACAAATTTGAAAACAAGATTTATAATAACAATAAAAATATAAAATACTTAGGGATAAATCCAACAAAAGATGTGTAATGTCTGTACACTGCAAACTGTAAAACATGGCAGAGAGAAATTAGAGAAGATCATTAATAAAGGGAGAGATATATTGTGTCTATGCATCAGATGACTCAGATATCATTGATCTATAGACTCAGTACAACATGATTCAATATCTATACTGCTTTGAGTAGTACCCCCCGCCCAAATTTCATGCCTATCTGGAACCCGTAAGTGTGTCCATAATTGACAACAGGGTCTGAACCAATATAATAAAATAAAGATGAGGTCATACTGATTAGAGTGGGTCCTAATCCAGTGACTGGTGGCCCTGTAAGAAGAGGAAAATTTGGACATGTAGACGCAAGAAGAATGCCATGTGAAGACACAGAGCACACAGACACACAGGGAAAATGCCATGTGATGACCAAGGTGCATACTGGAGTGATGTATCTGCAAGCCAAGGAACCCCAAGGACTTTCAGCAACCACCGGCAGCTAGGAGAGAAGAAAGGATTGATCCTCCCCTAGAGCCTTCAGAGAGAGCATGTCCCCACTGACACCTTGATCTCAGATATCTAGCCACCAAAACTGTTAGAGAACATTTTTTTTTTCGGGGGGGAGGGGCTTTGTATTTAAGCCACTCAGTTGTGGTACGGCAGCCCAGGAAATAATGCAATATCAACTTACAGTTGATTCTGAAGTTCATATGGAAATTCAAAGGACCTAGAATAGCCAAAACAACTCTGAAAAAGAACAAAGTTGAAAGAATAACCCTACTGACCCTGATTTCAAGATATTACAAAATGACAATAATCAACACAGCATGCAACTGGCACAAAATTAGGCAAAAAGATCAATGGATAATCATCTAGTCCAGAAATATAGCCATATACATATATAGAAATATTCATTTCTAAAGAAATAAATTCCAATACATACTTTGTATCACATAAAAAAATTAACTCCAAATTGGTCATAGGCCTAAATGTAACACCTGAAGATAAAACTTCTAAAAATTATTAAGAGAAAACCTTGTGATTTTTATCTTGGGTTAGGCAAATACCTTGTAGACGTTAAATAAAATATATAATCCATAAAAAACTGATAAATTGGATTTCATCAAAATAAAAAAGTTCTACTGTTCAAATGACACCGCCAAGAGAATGAAAAGAAAGCCACATATTGGAAGAAAGTATTTGCAAATCTTATCTAATGAGGGACTTGTATACAGAATGGATAAAGAGGTCCCAAAACTCAATTAAAAAATAAATACACGAGCAAAAGTTTTTAACAGGCACTTCACCAAAGAAGATAAATGGGTGTTAAATAAGTACATGAAAAAATACTTAACACCACTAGTCATTTGGGAAATGCAAATTAAATCAAAATGAAATACCACTATCATTTACTAGAATAGCTAAAATGAAAAATACTGACTGATATGGTTTGGATTTGTGTCCCCTCTCAAATCTCATGTCCACTTGTTATCCCAGTGTTAGAGGTAGGGCCTGGTGGGAGGTGACTGGATCATGGGGGCAGAGTTTTCATGAATGGTTTAGCACCATCCCCCTTGGTACTGTATAGTGAGTGTCAAGAGATCTGGTTGTTTAAAAGTGTGTTACGCCTCCCTCCTCTCTCTTCCTCCTGCTCCTGCCATGTGAGACAGCTGCTCCTGCTTTGCCTTCGCCATGAATAACAGCTCCCCGAGGCCTCCCCAGAAGCAAATGCTGCCATGCTTCATGTAAAGCCTGCAGAACCATAAGCCAATTAAATCTCTTTTCTTTATAAATTACCCAGTCTCAGGTATTTCTTTATAGCCATGTGAGAATGACCTAATACACTAACCATGCCAAGAGTTGGCAAAAATGTGGAAGAACTAGAACTCTTATGCAATGTTGATGAAAATATAAAATGGTACAAACACTTCCGAAAATCTGTCAATTTTTTTAAAAAGTTAAATTTATTCCTAACGTATGATCTAGCTAGTTTATCCCTAGGTATTCACCCAAGAGAAATGAAAGCATGCATACACACAAAGATTTGTATACAAGTGCTTATGGTGCCTTTATCTATAATAGTCAAAAATTGGAAAGAACTCAAATATCCATCAGAGGGAAGGATAAATTGTGATGTATCCATACAATGGAATAGTACTCAATAAGAAGGAATGAGCTACTGATATGTGCTACAACATTAATTAATTTCATAATTCAAAAAGTATTATTTTTTATTCTGTATGATTCCATTTATATAAAATTCTAGAAAATGCAAACTAATGTATAGCAACAGAAAGATGAGTGTTTGCCTAGAGATGCTGGCGCCCATGGGGAGGAGCAACAGAAATTAAAAAGTGGCTCAGAAAACTTCTTGGGGTGACATATATTCATTATCTTGATTCTGGTAATGGTTTAATGGCATATACATATGTGCAAACTCATCAAATATGTGCATATATAAATATGTACAGTTTATTGTGGATAAATCATATATCAATACAGCTCACTAATAACATTAAAAAGAATCTAATAGTGGGAGACGGGTTAAACCTACATTCTCCTAACACAGTGCTCTGCTGTTATTTAAAATAATAAAATAAATACTAAATTGACATGGAAATACTTTTGTTATATTTGTACTAAAAAATCATAAATTAAAAAATTGACATAGAATGATCACATTTCCAAAAATACACATTTCAGTTACTTTTTTTTTTGTTTTGTCTTTTGAGATGGAGTTTCACTTTGCCCAGGCTAGAGTGCAATGGCGTGATCTTGGCGCACCGCAACCTCCGCCTCCTGGGTTCAAGTGATTCTCCTGCCTAGGCCTCCCAAGTAGCTTGGATTACAAGCATACACCACCATGCCCAGTCAATTTTGTAGTTTTAGTAGAGACGGAATTTCTCCATGTTGGCCAGGCTGGTCTTAAACTCCTGACCTCAGGTGATCCACCCACCTCGGCATCCCAAAGAGATGGGATTACAGGCATGAGCCACTGCACCTGGCCACATTTCAGTTACTATTTAAATGGAAAAAAAGTGTCATTTTACACACAAAATTAGTAAAAGTGAGTTTTCCTGGGGAATAGACTTTTACTTTTGAAGTTTTACTTTTTGCTTCTCTGTAATTTACTATTTTTTTTTACATTAACTATGCATCCTTTTGGGCATTACTTTTATAAGCCTATCAGGTAAAAGAGATTTCAATATATAACTATAGTCATAAAACATTTAATAGTGATACATCTGTATGTAGTTTGCAATTATTTGATTGACCCAGAAATCTAGCCTCCAGAGTAAACACACAACACATTTTCTGAGGATCTTAACCTTTAGAATTTGAATAAAATGTATAAAATCTGTAAACACCTCAAAAAAACCATTTAGAAGTAAAACATATGGTCTCTAAACCATCCTCATGGCTGCATGCAGACAAACAGACAGAGAAACACACACACGCACACACACACCCATACACAAAATTTCTTTAATCAACACAGTATTATACTAAGCCTGATTACCATAAGGGCATAGAGATTTTCATCTTTTCATCTTCTAGAGATTTTCATCTTTTATTCTTTCATTAAACATATTTTGAAAACCTTTACTATATCCTAGGTATTGTGTTGGACACTTGTAACTTCCCAATGAGGCAAAAGAGGTGGAGTAGGAAGCTTAAGACAGAGAGGTGAAATAAAATCTTTAGGAACAAGGCCAGTCAGAAGTTATCTTTTATGTAATAGAAATACTTTTCACGTAAAAGTCACAGTTTACAATTTCTAACAGTGAGTAAAGTTTTAGCATTTCATCAATAATTACAATGAAGCAGTGGCCTAGGAAAGTTTACCTTCGTGGTTAGAAGCCTATAACAGGATTGCTCCAGATTGGCACATTACAGTAAACATGAGTCATATAGCACATGGACAGGGTTCAAGTGCTTTATGTTGCACTCTTAGAATGGAAAATCTTTCAGTCATTTAAAATGAGATTGCCAAGTATTTGTTCCACAGAGTTTATTGTAGTATACTAGTCCTTCCTTATTTGCAGGAGATATGTTCCAAGACCCCCAGGGGATGCCTGAAACCACAAATGGTACAGATAGTACTGAACCCTATACATGCTATGTTTTTTCCTATACATACCTACCTATGATAAAGTTGAAGTTATCAATTAGGCATAGTAAGAGATTGACAACAATCGCTAATAGTAAAATAGGACAATGATAACAATATACTGTAATAAAGGTGAATGTAGTGTGAATGTGAATATAGTCTCCCGCTCTCCAAATATCTTACTGTTACGTAGTATTTTTGGATCATGGTTAACCATGGGTAAGTGAAACTGTGGATAAGGGGAAACTGTGGATAAGGGGAAACTTCTGTACAGAGAATTAAAAGGTAGTATAATGCAGATCGCTTTACTCACAATCTAGACCTATAGATTGCTCTCTCACATTTGCTTTATGTGCATACCTATATTTATGTAATCCTGAAATGCTCTAGGAATGAGTTGACACACAATAAACTAGACCTTCCAGGAAACTGTTTTTCTACTTTGTTTTGTTTTGACTTTGTTTTTTATCAGAACAAGTTGGTAGGTTGCAAAATCATTCTTAGTGTAGCATGTGGGTTTTGTTCATTGCTTTTACATATATTATGACTAACAGCATAAAAGCTGACAGTCAAGAGAATAGAGTCAGCAAGGAAGAGGGGTAGGACCTGTGCTTACAATGAGGTTCTGCTATGACTAGTGGAAAGACAGATGGCTAAACTGCTTGAGTGAAGGCCCGCCTACCACTGTATCATGGTATTTACCAATAATGTCACTGATGTGTAGCAACCTGAAGAACTTTGCTAATATCAAAACCCAGACAAGTTCTAGAGAACCTGCATCCTGGACACTAAGGATACAAAGAATGATATCGATTTTTTCATTTACTGAATGCCTGGTACTGCTCTCTTTTGGGTGCTTACAATGCGGTCACACACAGCCTACAGCATTCTGCTTTCCACTTCTGCACTAGGAGAGGCATGGTTCAGCACAAAGACGACACGCTTGCTCTTCTAGAAAGTAGGACTAATGACATGTAAATCACAGGATTGATGTCAAGGTTAAATTGAATGAGACCTCGCAGAAAGATATTTAGTAACTTTCTCTGTTCCGTAGACAGAAAAAGCCCAGGCACTGTTAGCGGCTCTGGAGTCAGAACCTTGAAAGATAGTGAGGCCTAATGACCCAATGATTTTAAAATATTTTCAGAATACCAGATGATACATAAACTGCACTGTTTGGTTACTCCTGCTCAAGGAATGGAACAATGATGTTGGTAATCCACCAGGGCGACGAACTGACTAAATTTGGGCTTGATATGCACTGTGTAGTTTTTCTTCCTTCTAATTTTCATCTTACTAATTCTTTCTGTCTTAAAATAATGTTAACGTGTTTACTTTGAAAAATAGCAAGGGAAAGAAGAGGCAGCTGGTCCAGAAATATGTTATGTTGAAAAGCCAGCGTGGTATTTAGAACCAGGTTACAGATACCCAGTAAGTGAGAGATGCATATGTTCATAACTGAAGGCTGGCCCCATCAGGATTACATGGGTGAAAAAGCCATCTGATGGACTGATTCTGCAAGTTGAGTTCTATTTCAGTTCAATTGACTAGGGAAAACAGTATGATTTAATGAACTTAAAAAGTAAGATGCAGTCTTAGGCTGGAAAACAGAGACGTAAGAGTAGAAAAGCCAATGGTGCTCAATTGGTCCCAACACACAGGATGGAAAGGCTGTGCTCATGTCTGCCTGGGAGCATGGTAGGTATCCTATGGGGTGATGAGCAGAGCTTGGAGAAATAAGCGTGGATGTTCAAGGGATAATCCTTCTGGATTTGTAAAGGGGAACTCTTATCAGAGAAAATATGCAATATCACAGTTGGGAAAAGATTTAGGAAAAATAGTTGCGGGTATCTGCTATGAAAAAATCCTGAGACAGGCAATATTCTGAGGACAAGAATTGAAAAAGAGAGAGAAATAACCTTGTACATACACACATATGTATGTGTGTATACACATATACACACACACACATACACACATATATACATATATACACATATATATACATATATATACATACACACATACATGATTGCTTTATTTTTTGTCTTGATCTCTTGTTAGAATCATATTTATATGGAATAGATTTGACTTCCCGGGACAAAATATCTTTTAAATCTTTATTTCTTAAAGTGTTTTACCAAATACCATTTCCTAGGAAAGCATATTTTGGGAGTGAAGGAGTGACTGTCTGAGAAATTCTGCCCTAAACAAAGTTGAATGGAGTTTTGTTACAGAACTTTTCAGAGCCTTAAACATGCCGATGTAAACTGTGAAAAATCAAAAGGGATGTAGCCCCCAAGTCTCATGTAAACAGAGACTCCTTTTTCAAAGCATCTAATGATACTAGTTTTCCTCAAAAACATACTTTGGAAAACGTTGTTTTGAAAGAATGATGTAGGGACACAAACACACAAAGAGGGAGGGAAAGAAAAAGAGAGAGAGAGAATGGAATTCCAAGTTCTTAGGAGGGAAAAATAGGGAACAATTTTTTGAACCTTTGGAAGATCCATTTTTGTAAACACAGAACCAGAAAAGCAAGATAAACCATTGGGTCATAACCACGGGGCATCTCCCTATAAGCAGATAAGGACATTTACCAGAGAAAATTCTATGCTACATTTAAAGTTTGAGCCATTAGAGGGCTCTCCAGACCTAATGGATTTCTGTCTTCAATCCCAGGACACACTCAGGAGAGAATCATTACCATGATGCTGCTTGATGGAGGAGACATACAAATCCATCCGAGACTGGGTACATTTCAGTCACTACACTTTGAGCTTTCTGGCAGGATTAACACAAATGCTTTTCTTCCCCCATTAAGTGCATGATAAAAATAGCAAGCTGGGGACATAGATCAATCTTCTAAATGTAAATGACTCGTTTAAAAAATTAATATTAAAATAAATGTAGACGGATCATCCTATATTGTTATATGTGTCAGAGAAAACCTTTTCAGGTACATCTAAGCTGTCTAGTTTTCAATGCTCTACTTCCTTGCAGTTAGCATCTCGTTTTTTCCAGGTATTGCTATTTATTCACTTTATTTATCTGTAGATTGTCAAACACATTATTGTCTGGATGATACAGTTCATTTCACTTATAATATGCACCTCGACCTACAATCTGATCAACTCATCTAATGTTATAAGCACACACGTGTATGTGTATGTGTCCAACCGCTCTATATATGGAAGACTTTGAGTCACACTAGTTTTGAAGAGAGCAGTTATGAATGGTCAATCATAGCACACACTTGACTCAGCTGGGTATTTCCCTGGAAGAAATCTGTTCATTCACTGTGGTGCTTTGTTAATGGTCACTGATTTGTGCCATGTGGAATCCTGACAGCTTAAAACAGTGGCTCCCAGAGTGTGCTGCCAACACCAGCAGCATCAGCAGCATTTCCTATGCAGATTCCTGACCTCATCCCAGACCTGCCAAATCAGAAACTGCTGGATGGGCTGAAGTAACACAAAATGGCTATTTATATCTACAGAGGAACAAGCCACTTAAGAAATTGCCAAGATGCCTCAGGAAGAGAGAGCATCTGTATATTTTTAATTAAAGCCAGATTATGTCACTCAATAAACCAGAAAGCAGACAGAAATATAAATCCCCGTTTCACTCCCTCATTTGACATCTTAACATGGGACAAATGGTCATTTAGTCCATGGAAACACTCCAAGTCATACTCTGTGGTCCAGCTGCTGGAGCCATGTTGCTTTTCAGATTTAGAAAAATGGCAGAAACCCCTTTCTGACTCCTCCTCAGATTAAAACAAAACAATAGAAATAAGGCTGTTTCCCCCAAAATGCACTCCTATAATGTCTCTCATGCTTAGTTATTCCAAAATTGCCTGGAAGATGGAAGGATGTGACACACAGCCAGTGAGATATAGGAGTTATTGATGGAGAGACGCTGAGAGCTCCCAAATTCCTTTCCCAGCAGCCTCGGGGTTATGCATAAAGCACTAGCAAAGCCTAGGCAAGCGGGCCCGGGAATAGTGTCCTCACAGGAACTGCAGCTGGAACATGCTTCTGTTTGGAAAGGCACTTCCTCTCCCCCAGTTCTTGACTTTTCCCATCACTCTCACTCAACAGTAACAGCAAAAGTTAATGCTCTTTTAAGTACTTAGGGGACTCTCCTGGCATCTGTAATTTTCAAAAGTGCTTTGATTCTTTTTCCCCACACCATCAAGTGTCCTGACCTATGAGCCAGCAAATTACAAATAAAAAGAAAAAAACATTTAAAAAGAAAGAACACTTCCGAACCTCATCTTTACTTCACAATGAGTCTGCATGTCATGTTGTCTCTACTTCAGTTGCCTTATCTACCAAATTGGAATGTCCTCAGCTAAGCACACAAGGCTTCTAGGTGACCAAAGTCTCTATTTATGATGGAACGGACAGGATGCTCTTGGAGGGTCCAGGTCAAAGCAACTGAGTAAGGGTATTGTTGCCTTAAAACACTCCGAGTTCGAAAATTCAAGTAGCAAACAAAGAGAATGAAGCCGGGCAGTAGCAAATGCAAAGGGACTGTACAATTTTGGAAATCAGAATTGCTCAAGTTTGTCCCAGGGCAACTGGCAGATGCTGGGTAAGATCCTTTAGTGCTAAAGACAACTATCCCTGGCGGCATCTCTGTATCCACAGACATACAATCTGGCCATGCACTGATAAACACCATTTCCCCTTCTCAAAGGAGCTGCTAAATCACATCTCAAGCCCCAGTTAATTTGATCAAACTCAGCATCTTATGCATACAACAGAAGAAACAAAACCATAGCTCAAAGCATTTTGCCTATTGATAAGTGTGCCTGAAAAGGATGAAAAATGATTTGCCACTGCATTCTGTCTGAGTTTTTATTTTCTGAGGTCCCTATTATTATCAATACACGATCTCTGCCATTATCAGTAGGATGTGATTATAATTGGGATATTATGCATATTGTAGTTATTGATGTGCTCAGTAATTATAGTACTGCATTAGCACCTCTTGTAAAATATAAATATTATTCCAGACCCTGAGAACACTGAGAGGAAATAGTATCACCAGGACTTCTGTATGGTCTTTTACTTGTAGAAAAAAGAAATGGTTCCAGTGACATTAGAGGCAGCTCCAGAAGTCATGATAATTCTTGAGTCAATTAAAAACAAAAACAAAAACACAGCCGCTAGCAGGAACAGGCCTGGAAGTAGCTCCATGAACCCAGGCATATTCAAAATCAGTAGGAACACTGACTTTCATTTGCCAATTCATGTCAATAATATGCCCCTGTTGAAGGACAAAAGACTTAAAATTATTCACCTCTTTCAATTTCATTTCCTATTCTCGACTAAGAATCAATGTAAAGGGCAATAATAGAAGACATAAACATGAAATAATATATAAAAAGATGTTTACTGAAGCGCTGGTGGAGCAACAAAAAAGTTGGAAGCAACCTGCAGCCAGTCATCAGGGGTTGGTACAACCAACTGATAGAATACTATGGGTGAATATGTTTTTGCAAAGATAATATTATGACATGAAAATATGCTCAATAAAATTAAGTAGAAAGGTCAGAAATACATGACAGTACAATCTCAATTTTATAGTGCAAAATTGATATATACTCAGTGATTTGGGAAGACTTAAAGAAGACAGACCAAAGTGTACTAGTGGTCATATCAGAGTGGTATGACTGAAGTGATTATTAAAATTCTTTTTTTTGTTTTTGAGATGCAGTTTTGCTCCTGTGCCCAGGTTGGAGTGCAATGGCACAATCTTGGCTTACTGTAACCTCCGCCTCCCGGATTCAAGCGATTCTCCTGCCTCAGCCTCTCGAGTGGCTGGCATTACAGGCATGCACTACCACGCCCGGCTAACTTTTGCATTTTTAGTAGAGATGGGGTTTCTCCATGTTGGTCGGGCTTGCCTCGAACTCTCAACCTCAGGTGATCTGCCTGCCTTGGCCTCCCAAAGTGCTGGGATTACAGGTGTGAGCCACCGTGCCCGGTCTAAAATTCTTTATTCTGGGAGACTGGCTCAAGATGAGTGACTGACTAAATAAAACTAGTACATGCCTCTTCCACAGAGCAGAAGCAAAATAGCAAGTAGATATTCACACTGTGAATAGATCACCTAAGAGAGAACACTGGGATTCAATAGAGAAGTGATGGGAAGCACTGAAAGCAATCAAGGAGAGGGCAGCAAGGCTTTCCTCAGCTGGGATCCAGGAGAAGCTCCCAGACATGAGGAAAGGAAAAGTGAGAATCCCCAGGACTCCACATATCCACCACCATCTTTTACAATCCTAGCTATGGGAGAACCCCTCAACTGATGTGGGCTTCAAGATTTACATGGGTAGCTGCCTAGGGACCACACAGAGACATTGTTCCAGAGAGAAAACTCACAAGGAGCTCCATAGGCAACCATATCCTGAGTGGTTGCAGCTTGTAGGTATTCTGAGCTAAGCCCCCAAAGGACTGCATTCTGCTCTGGGGCAGATACTGCCACTGCCATGGCCAGGCCAAGAAGGGAGAGGGGAGGCCTCGCACTTTCATGTACTGCTAGGAGAAATCCTATGCACCTCTGAGGGCTGCTGTGGAACCAAAAAATGAAAAAATGCACTCCCCACAGACCTGCAGCTACCTGCCTATACTACACCACCTTAGAGTGGCCCCACCCTCCCCAGTGGCAGTGGGGGCCATTCTGAGATCCTAGCTTCCAAAGGTCTGCATCCCTCCCTGGGGCCAAGTCTGATGCTACTGCTGCCACCACTGGGCCAAGGAGGGAGAGGGGAAGCCAGGTACTTTCAGACACTTTGTGGACAAATCCCACTGCTGCTGCTGCAGGCTGCAGTGGGACCAAGGCACGAAGAAACTACTTGTCCTACAGCTACCTCCCTACACCGCTCCCACCATGAGAGGCTTTGATCTCCCTAATAGCAGATCCACAGGACAGTGTGGTGCCTCCTACACCTGAACATTTTGTCAGCAGGCTAGAAACCACCCTACCCAGCCTGTCACAACCAGTGTCAATGTAGCTTGATCTTAGGACAAGCTACTGATTCAATCTTGTCACCCCAGTACTTCAGCATGCTGTTCAGGGGCCCGGAAATCTCCCAGCCCAGTCTACCGCTGTTGGCACCTGAATATTCCTCCTGGGTCTGAGATTGGGCCAGCCCAACCTGCCAAAGCTACCACAGGTGGCACTCACCAGAACGCACCACCAACAGGCCAAGGGACTGGCACACCCAACCTGTCACAGCTAGCACAAACACCAGAGTGTACCACTTGGGTTCCCGTGCGTTACTCCACCACCACTACTGACATCACCCACATCACATCAGCTGCCCAGAGATTTGAGAACCTGACCACACACTCATCCCACTGCTGCCACTACCAATATCTCAGCAAGCCACCTGGAGCCCCAGAATCAGCCTGTCTGGACTCACGAACGCTGGAGGTAGTGTAACCCACACTGGGGCCAAGCACAAGCATGCTCTGCCTACCACTGCCACCACTGGGGCCCAAAGACTGGTCAACCTGGCATCCTTGTCCTCAGCAAAACTTTACCCTGGTCCCTCGCTAGCAAATGCACCCTAAGTCATTGAGGAAATCACAAGTACAACTGACACTATTTATAGCCAAATAAATCATACAAGGATCACGCTAGTACATGTGGCCGAAATCAAAGCCAAAATGCCCAACCCAACCAACAACATATATACATCTTCAGAGAAAAGCCCTCCCCTACCAAAACCAATTTCAAAGAATTGGAAGAAGCAACCAGATCGGAAATTGGAAATTGGAAGTTATACCAGATGCACAGATATCAACACAATGAAACAGAAACATAAAATGGCAAGGAAATATGATACTTCCAAAGAAACAAGACAAAGAATTCAAAATATTGATTTTAAAGAAGCTCAGTGAGATACAAGAAAAGTTTGAAAAACAAAGAAATCAGAAAAACATTTTAGGATATGAATGAAAAATTTACCAAAGAGATATTTTTTAAAAGAAACAGAAATTCTGGAACTGAAGAATTTATTGACTGAAATACAAAACACATTTGAAAGCTTCAACCAAAGACTAGATCAAACAGAAGAAAACATCTCAGAATGTGAAGACAGGTCTTTGAAATACTCCAGTGAGACAAAAATCAATAAAAAAAATGGACAAAGCCTTCCTGACATTTGGGACAATATAATGCAATGAAATATTTGAATTATTGTTGTCCTTGAGGGCCAAGAGAAAACAAATGAGCTAGAAAATCTATTTAATGAAGTATTAGATTGAAAATATCCCAAGTCCAGCAAGAGACCTAGCCATCCAGATATAGGAAGCCCAAATATCCTTAAACAGATATAATGCAAAAAGGTCTTCTCAATGCTATATTACAGTGAAACTATGTACTAAGGCAAAAATAAAAGAGAGAATACAAAGAATGGCAAGAGAAAAGCATTTGTTTATTTATTTAGTAAGTTTATCTTTTAATTTAATCTGTTTTCTTTCAAGGCTATTACTAATATGTGAAGTTTTGTGACGGTCATAATGTTAATTGCTTTCTGGTCATTTTGTGTGTGTGTGTATACATGTTGCATATATATGTCATACAATGACATACATGTCACCAGGATTTGGTAGTATACTGCAGTAGTACCATTTGAGTCATTTCTCTTCCTCATTTGTGTGTTTGGTCTCACAAAATGATTGCGGAGGGATGGAGGAGGTGGGCAAAGGTAAAATACTACCTACTGGAGACTGCGTTCACTATCTGGGTGATGAGCTCATTAGAAGCTCAAACCTCAGCATCACGCAATGTCTCCATGTTACAAAACTCCACATGTATCCCCTGAATCTATAATAAAATAAAAATAAAGAAGTCTCCCAACAAACAGAAGCCTAGAACTAGTTGAATTCACAGCCCAACCCTATCAATATCAATCCTCCTAAAACTATTCCAAAAAACTGAAGAGGAAAGAACTCTCCCTAACTCATTCTACAAGGCCAGCACTATCTTAATACCAAAACCAAACAAAAGCACAACAACAAAAAGAAAACTATAGGCAAATATTCATGATAAACATAAATGCAAAAATCCTTAACAAAATACTAGCAAACGAAATCCAACAGCACATCAAACAGATGACACAACATGACCAAGTGGGATTTATATCAGGGATATAAGGATAGTTCAACTTAAGCAAAACAATAAACCTAATACATCACATCAAGAGAATTAAGCACAAATCTACATGATTATCTCAATAGATAGAGAAAAAGTATTTGATAAAATTCAACACTGCTTCATAATGAAAACTCTCGATCAACTAGGAAATAAAAAGAACTGACCTCAAAATAACAAAGGCCATATATGACAAAAGCACAGGTAGCATCATAGTGAATGTGGGAAAAGCTGAAAGCCTTTCTTCTATGAACAAGATAAGGATGCCCACTTTCACCTCTCCCATTCAATATAGCACTGGAAGTCCTAGCCAGAGCAATCAGGCAAGATAAATAAATAAAAGGCATTCAAATTGGATAAGAAGAAGCCAAATTATTCCTCTTTGCTGACAGTATGACCTTATAGCTAGAAAAAACAAAAGAATCCACCATAAAAACCTCCTGAATTTGATAAATAAGTTCAGTAAAGTTGCAGGATATAAAAAAAATGAACATACAAAAATCGGTAGCATTTCTGTACACCAATAAAGAGCTAGAAGAGAAAGAAATCAATATGGCAAGACCATTTACAAGAGCTACAACAAAATAAAATACCTAGGAACAAATTTAGCCAAGGAAGTGAAAGGTCTGTGTAAGAAAAACTACAAAATACTGATGAAAGAAAATGAAAAGGACAAGGATCAGAAAAATTAATATTGTAAAAATAATGATAATGCCCAAAGCAATCTACAGATACAATGCAATGCCTACCAAAATACCAACAACATTTTCAGCAGAATTAGAAAAAATCATAAAATTTGTATGAAACAAAAAAAGAGACAAAATAGCCAAAGCAATTCTGAGCTAAAAGAACAAAGCTGGAGGCATCACATTACCTGACTTCTAAACATATTACAAGTCTACAGTAACCCAAACAGCATGACATCAGTATAAAAATAGACACGTAAACCGATGGAACAAAATACAGAGTCCACTAATAAATCCACATTTTGACAGCCAACTGATTTGCAATAAAGGTATCAAGAGCATATAATGGGGAAAGGACACCTTCTTCAATAAACAGTGCTGGAAAAATTGGATATCCATATGCAGAAAAATGAAACTGGATCCCTGTCTCTCCCGATATATAAAAATCAACTCAAGATGAATTAAAGGCTTAAACATAAGACCCAAAACTATAAAACAACTAGAAAAGGACATAGGGAAACACCTCAAGACATCAGTTTAAGGAAGATTGCATGGGTAAGACCTCAAAAGCACAGATAACTATAATAATAATAGAAAAAAAAGAGGCTCTATTAAACTAAATTGCATCTGCACACAAAGGAAACAATAAATAGGGCGAAGAGACAACCTGTTGAATGGGAGAAAATATTTACAGACTATTCATTCAACAAGGGAATAATATTCTGAAGGTACAAGGAACTCAACTCAATAATTAAAAAAGCAATCCCATGAAAAAGTGGGCTAAGGACATAAATAGACACTTCTCAAAAGAAAACATACAAATGGCTAACAGGTATACAAAAACATGCTTAGCATCACTATCAAGGAAATCTAAATCAAAACCAAATTGAGATGTCATCGTACCTCAGTTAGAATGGCTATTCCTAAAAGAACAAAACATAACAGATGCTGGCAAGGATGTGGAGAAAAAGGAACTCTTATACAATGTTGGTGGGAATAGAATTGGTACAACTACTACAGGAAACAGTAGGGAGATTCCTCAAAAAAACTAAAAATAGAGCTACCATAAGATCCATCAATCCCATTATTGGGTATTTATCCCAAAGAAAAAAAATGTGTATATGAAAGGAATACCTGCACTTGCATGGTTATCACAGCACTATTGATAACAGTAAAGATAGAGAATCAACCTAAGCATCCACTGATGGACAAATGGATATAGAAAATGTGGTATATACACACAATGGAATACTATTGAACCCAAAAAGAATGACATAATATTGTTTGCAACAATATGGATGGAACTGGAGGACATTATATTAAGTGAAATAAGCCAGGCACAGAAAAGACAGATGCCACATATTACTAATATATGGGAGCTTAGAAACAATCAATCTCATGGAGATAGAGGATAGAATAATAGATACCAGAGGCTGAGAGGGATGTGTGGGTGGAAGGAGGAGATAAAGAGAGGTTGATGCAAACGTACAGTTAGATTGAACAAATAAGACCCAATATTCAATAGCAGATTAGGGTGACTATAGTCAGCAACAATGTACTATGTATTTCAAAGTAGCTAGAAGAGATGACTTGAAATGTTATCAATGCATAGAAATATAAATGCTCAAGATGATGGATACCCCAAATACACTAACTTGATCATTCCACATCCTATGCATGTAACAAATACATGTGTCCCATAAATAAGTAAAATATTTAGTATCAATACAAAATTTTTTTAAATAAAATAAATTCTTCATTTTATACTTTTCACATTTTTTCAATTTTCTGTAAGTATATACTACACTTAATAAAAAAAGATAATTTTCAAATACTGTACATCTCCCATTTAGAATGCTTCAGACTAACCAAGTAATGAAAACAAGCCTGAATGACAATTTAAATTATATTGTTGGTTCTGGCACATGCCACTTTCTTTAGGGCTAGCCCCTGAGAGTCCTTCCACCATGGGACTTTCATGGATATCCCAGCCCTGAACCAGGCACTTACCTGGGAAGGTGTCGTCACACTGATTTCTGGAACAAAGTTGTCCTCAAAGAAACTGATGATGTTCTCCTGCTGCAGTTCATTTGTCGGGGTGACTTTAGGTAGAGGTGGGACAGGAGGCCCTTTCCTTGTCTAGGAAGCATTAAATACAAACATTAATCCAGTCAAAGACGATGTGTCAGACATGAAGGAAGGTTACACGAACAGAGCCACGTGGACAGATTGAGCTCTGATTGAAACTTGTATCTGCATATAGCAGCAAGCCTATCTGATTCAGGTAAAGAAGGCTGTCTACTTGGGAGGCTCTCTGAGCCCTGATAAGCCATGGTTCAGGGGAAAAACAAAACTGAGGCTCTAAGAGTCCATTCATCTCAACTCAAGTATAATACACAGAACTGCAGGGCCAGGTACGTAGACTTTTAAGGTTAAACTAGGACAATACCCTCTTCTGAACTAAACTGAAAATAATTTCTCATTTCAGAAATAAATTAAAATTTCAAAACTAAAGCAGTTTTTCATTTGAATCGGTGAGACCAGCGGTAGGCAGCTCACATTTCACTTTCCATTCATGGATTTCGAAAAGTAGAAAACTTTAAAGGTCTGTTTAATACAAGTATCTTCCCAAGACCTTCCTTAGTTCAACTACATACAGATGGTCCTCGACTTACGATGGTTCAATCTATGATTTTTTTGGATTTCAGGAAAGTGTGAAAGCAATAGGCATTCAACAGAAAGTGTGAAGACACTCTCTCATGAGGCTGGGCAGTGGCAGTGAACCACACTTCTCAGTCCTGTGATCACGAGGGTAAATGATTGCTATTATGTTCTACAGTGTACTATAATCAGTAAATTACACAAGGTATTCAGCATGGTTATAAAATAGGCTTTGTGTTAGATAACTTTGTCTAACTGTAGACTAATGTTAAATGTTCTCGGCACATTTGAGGTAGGCTGGGCTAAGCCATGATGCTCAATAGATTAGGTGTATTTAATGCATTTTGACTTGCAATATTTTCTACTTATGATGGGTTTATCAGGACACAACCCCTTTGTAATGCAAGCAGCATCTGTACAAGAAAGCTTGAACTGGACTAGAGACTTTAAGCTTTTCCACAGAAATTTTCATTTTCACCCAACATAGGGAGAATAAAGGTGGCAGTTTTGCTCTACAGTTACCATGGCCCAGCCCTTACTGTTTCTTTTCAATTATTTGTTCAATACAGTTTTAGTAAGTGGCTACTCATGTGAAAATGTGTGCACCAAAAATGTCCAGAGGTACCAAAAAATGTGAAATGACATATAAACATAACTGCTTTTCTTGGCAGAACTTGCTAACTCTAAATCATTAGAAGAGGTAGGATCTAAATGGAGCACTGAAAGAAAATAGTTTTGTAACAAGAGATGGGAGAAGAGAGAGCACGGTAGCCTGAGCATGCCGAGAACCTGGTAAGAAATCCCAAAAGACTTGAATATTGGGCATGTGAGGACATATCAAGTCAAATAAGAAGAGCAGGTGGATACCTTCACGACAATCACAATGCCTAAAGCCTCACATCTCAGTCTCCCTAACTGGAAATTTCTCTTAAAGCCCTAGCACCGTGGGATTATCCTAGATGGGGCCACCTTCACCTTATCATGAGCTCTATCCCCGAATATATTTGACCTCTTCCTACCTGTGAAGGCGACCGAGGCCGTGCTGGTGCGGGAGATGCAGGTGCTAATGTATGATTTGGACTTGCTGTTGGGCTCGGGAGTGGTGAAGGCTCCTCAGGTGGTGATGGCGTCTTTGCAATGCGGAGAGGACCCGAATCACTAGAAGAACACAGGAGATTAGGCAAGGGGCCTTCCGAAGAACAGTATTCATCTGATCAGGGGCTTTTCCATCTCAGAGAAATCCTGAAGCCTAACAGGTACTGTCTGTTCTCCTGCTCTCCACTTCCAGGTTAATTCTGGTTAATTGCAACAGTGATGGTGACAACTGGTACCATTTGTTTGCACTACACGGGCCTCATTCATATATTATCTCTTGTCTTCACAGTAGCCATGCTTTAATGTCCCCACTTTACAAGCAGTAATGTGGGGCATATAGAGTTTAAAAATAAAAACCCTAAAATCACCCAGCAATTTAGTGACTCTGAATTCAGGTCTTAGCAATGCAAGCCCTCTGTTCTTTCAAACAAGCTCTGCAAGAATCAGGTCCAAACATAAGCTGAATTGATTTTACTAGTTTCACTTTCTATTTACAAGAGAATCTTGTCATGTCACAATCTATTAAAAAATCTACTCTGAAAACTGTAACATTTTAAAAGGCAGCCTTAGGATAGTGTTAGTAAGGATTCTGTAGAAGTGCTTTCTAATAACATTTGGAAATAAACTCACTAATTATTTCTCTTTCTAGACCTTATAAATAACTACTCAACTCAGGCATCTTGAAATGTGCAACAAAATTAGATAAGATTCAGTTTCATTTACTAAGAACCCATCATGTTCCCGGCATGTGGCCAGACGCTCAGGAACAGCCCAAATGTGATGACTAAGAAGCACTTGGGACACATCCTACTCTCTAAGAATTTCTAAAGTCTACAGCTCAAAGAAATAAGAGTCTGTACCCCAAAATAAAAGAGCATGTACACAGCAGCATGGTCTACATATTCTAAGGGCTGAGGGAAATGGGTCCTTTAGCGAGAACACAGACACGCCGCATGATTGGGGTTATATGTCAGCAATCATGGCCTCAGACGGAGACATAGTCCCAATCTAAGCTTAATAGAGATGCCACTGAGCTCACTCACCACCTCATTCTGCAGAGGAATGTCGAAAAAAATGAAAGGAACATTCATTAAGTGGTCATGGCCCCGCTTTTTCTTCACTGTATCTGATTCGGCAACATTAAAATTTTCAGATGAATTTGTCCCTTTCATTTCCAGGTAAGGGATCAACCCTTAATTTTCTCATGCACTTCATTTTTAAAACACTCGAATGTCCTTCTGATATTCGTATTCCAATCCTTCCTTTGTGCCTAGCCCATACTGAAATAACATACTAAAAACAGTAACTCTGCCTCTCCTATGTATTCGTTCAGGCAATATCTTTCCCTTAGAAAGAGAAGATATGCTACAGCTCACATAGTATAGAAACCATAGCAGAACCTATAAGTAGGGCTAATCCAAAGACCAGGGAATAAGAAAATCAACAATCTCTAGAGGGATCCAAACATTAATATATGTAGAAGTTGGTTCATGTGTATGACTATGCATGTTTTCATAAATGTGTGAAAATAAGTGTTTGTATTAAAATGACAAATATAGAATGTCAAGACTGTATATTACCTTGGGAACCATGTAGTTCAATAGTATCTTTTTTTTTTCCTATTGAATTAAAAAACTGAGACCTTCAACCAGAGAGGTTTTGAACTTACCCAAGGAAGGCAAAGCAAGTTAACTGCAAAATCAGAAAACCGAAAGTTGGGTCTTCTGACTCCCAGCTCACTAGCCTGCATTCTCTGAGTACATAAAGTCCGCGAAGAACGGAATAAAAAGGATTCCACAATCACCGGAGAAAGCTGGTGTGCAGCCAAATGCCAGGAAGGTAGACAGTTCACCTATGGATCACTGGGGCTCCAGGGTATTTGATTGGCATACTCATAATGCAACGTGCAATAAAACAAAAACAGTACAGTGTTCGCCAGATCAAGAGTTGGGAAGTAAGAGGAAGATGAGATCTCACCTACTTCCTCTTTCCTTTCCCAAAATGGATTCACAAAAGATGTCAGCATCCATGATAAGAATCAGGACAAACTGTCATAAACTTTGGGAATTCCTTTCTTCTCCAGAGAAAATATTAAGTGCATAACAAATTATATATTACAACAAGCATATACATTATATATTAAAATTTCACACTGTTGCTATCAGGCCTCATGGAAAGCAAAGAGAGGCAGAGAGGCAGAGAGTCAATGCTGTTATGACAAGAAGAAGAATCCTAGTTGGGTCACTGAAGGCCAGAAGTAAATGTAAAAGCACTGAAATAAAATTAGTGTCAGCTTCTAGTGTGAAAAGGCTCCCATGAGACTTTTGTAGGATGAATAAAACAGTATAGGCTGGCCCAGAGATTGCAGAAATTTTAACGAGCAGTACATTACGGGAGTTCCAATGAGCAGGGGCCTACCTGGGCGCTCCTTGGATGGTGAAGGCCTTGTCGGCATGCTGGTCACCCAGTTTTGTCATTACTTCATACAGTTTGTGGCAAAGCTAAGGGAACAGAGGCCACTTGTCTATTAGTCACATGTCATCCTAGTGCCAATTCAGGCTATTCTCCCCAAGAAAGAAATTGCTTATTGAGAAACTATAAATTTTATTATAGTTTGGATAGCCTCAGGATAACTGAAATTCTGTATATGGTTCAAATTTAAAATCTATGTCAAAACTGAAACAAACAAAACACAAGTAAACAAAAAAATACATATTTATTAACCAGAGTACAGCGCAGAAAACAAAAGCTTATTGTTTACATTGACTCCACCCTTTTGAACAACAGCAACAAAAATCAATCAACAACAGAGTTGTTGATTACCTAAATATTCTGAGACCAATTTTTCATTAGCGTAAAATACCATTGGGAATTCCAACTTTATAAACTGCCTGGTAAAAGAAACAACACTGTAAAACTGTGGCAAAATCTTCAAAAGATACAAAGAACTATGTGATTACTATGAAAACCTGTAGAAATGTTACCAAAGGTAATAACTCACTACTAAAAGAAACATACAAAAGGGTGAATTCTTTGGATAATTCTATCCCATTTCATTTGCTTCCAAAATAAACCTTCCTTTACTTTAGATTCCATATGCAAAAATAATCATGACTCACCACCGCAATTTCCTTATGAAACTTGGCTTCAAGGCTGGAGACGTTTTTGAAAGTATTCACGTAAAATCCAACTCGTCTGCCATGTGGAAATACAAAGAGGAAAGAAGAGACAGGGAAAGACCAGTCAGCAAAAATAATTTTAATAGCAATGAAATGTATGAAAACCCAGGTTTCTTTTATACCATTTTGAATAACTTTGGACTACATAAAATACTGAACCCAAAGCAAGCCCAACATTTCCTCGTCTGTTAATGAACGAAACCAAATATCTTTTGGCATAGAGCATGACCTCTCCTAAAATTCAGTTACTGCCTTAAGACAGTGATTCTCAAACCTTAGTGTGCATGAGAACCACCTGAAGGGTGTGTTTCTGATCCAGTAGGTCCGAACATAGAGACTGAGAATTTGTATTGCTGGTGAGTTTCTAGGTGATAACTGAAGCTGCTGATTCAGAGACAATGCTTATGGAACCACCGCCCTGAGAACTTACTTATATTTTAGATAATGTTTCTTGCTTTCGAGATTTGAGAAGTTCATTATTAATTTTTATAAACTATAAATGGTCTAGTTATTATTAGGTGTTTGGGCTCTGAAATTTGTTTCATATAGGGAAATAAAAAACACATAAATTAATTCTAATTGTTCATCAAAAATTAGAGCGTGTCATCACTGAGTAAATGAAAACATAAGCTGCCCATTCATAATAGCAATGAGATTAACTTCTTCTATGGCTTATCTTTACTTACATCCCTAACATATTTGACTTAATCTTAATTTTCTATACTTACAATGATCATGTGACCCTGATTTCATATATTTTTCTTTTAATTGATTTTAAAAGATCATATATTTATTCATAAATACATGAGCATATACATATTCGTATGCATACAAATACACAGGCATATAGACATCTATTCATTAATAAAGAAAATCCTCCACAGTGTGTTTGGGAAATGGTAAGCCCCTAGGAAGATCAGACCAGCGCCTGGGAGAGGAGAGCCTAGTGAGGAAGCAGATGGTTCTCTAGGGCAGAGGTCCTTGCCAGACCATGAAGCACAGCATTTATTGGCAGGCAGTGGGCAACCCCTAGACGTGTTTGAGATAGGGCAAAGGAGAAGACTTGCACCTGTATTTGAGGAAGCTAATTAAGGCAGCAGCTTGACAGGCAAGGAGAGACCCTACAGGCTACCTGTACATTATGCAGGGGGACCCCACTCTCAGTGTTTGCACAGAAGTCTCCTGGGGCACTTTGAGTGGCAACTCATGACTCCTTCTCCAGGGCCCCAGTCAACTGAGACAGTAATTCTTAACACCTTTCTTCCTTCAATTACTCAACAAAGGACCTATCCAACTCTGGGTACATGCATAGTGGTAGGTGAACACGTCTCTAGGAACGTACAATCCAGTTAGAGAAGCACCCAGAGGGGCTGCTTGATGAATATATGCTCTGTTTATACTTACAATGGAAATGTGTATGTGTGTGTGTGTAAGAGAAATAAGTAGATTTTATATATATTTGAAACAAGCAGATTATAAAACCACATGGGAATGTTAAGTGACAACAAGAAGGCATACATGATTAAATATCAAAAGTGAGTGGATATGGCAGAAACAGAGAAACTGAGAGGAGAGGAGAGAAATGGGCCCTGTGATAGCTGCAAACACTTGCTTAAGAGGACAAACTTGGGCTGCAGAAAGAAGGGTCCACTTTAAATAGAAGGTGGGTACAGATGGAAGAGGTGTGTAAGTTGAACTTCATTGGAGAGTATTATTTTATTTTTATTAATTTTTTCTACGGTAAACAAAACCCGAAAGAATATCTATGATTAAGGTTTTGTACACAGCTTATTCATTTCCTTAGGACAGATTTCTTGAAGGTATTTGCTGGTAAAAGGAGTGAACCAAATAGGCATTGATGTTCACTGTCAAACTGCTCCCACCAGACCGGGCCACTTATAGTCCCAATTACCTTATATATGAGGTAATTGAACATTACCTTACATACAACCTTTATAAATATAACAGCCAAAAGTTGGCATCTCACTGACTTTTAAGTTTGTATTTCTTTAATTAAAGTTAACACTTTTGTTCATTTATTTACTGTTCATTTGTATTCCTTCTTTTGTGAATCACCTATTCAATTTTTTTGTTATTTCTTAGTATTGTTCTTCTTATCAATATGTAATGGCACTTCTATTAAACATATTTAACTTTGGATGCATTAGGCAAAAACATAAAAGAAGTCCCATTCTTCTATATTTCAATTTTGTTTTCTGATATACAGCATATCTTAAGTTGTCAAATCAATTATTATCCTGAGAAAATAGTGTAGCATCAGAAATATCTTATTTAGAATAACTAAACATCTATGTTTTTCTAATATTTTGTTTTTTAATTTAGAAATTAAATTAACTAGCATGTATTTAATTACGATAAAGTGTCCAACATTTTTGATACAACTGATAGTGATTTTCTCCAATTTATGAAGTCAGAGATCCTGCAAAGAGGGGAATGCCTTTAACTAGTTCACTATTACAGCCCCAGCACCTAGTACACAGTAGGCATGAATAAATGAATAAACTCCATAAATGAATAAACAAGCCAGTGAATGAAGAAACTTGGCGCCCATCCCACTACAAGAGCACATTCTGATGTGACCCTAGCTTGTAAAAACCTCACGTAACCAGCAGTAGAATATACAGACACAGAGTACCAGAATACCAGGCTCTTGATTCTGATAGTATCTGCTTAAGTTTCATTTGGCACGTTCTTTATAAACAAGGGACTCTGAGACATCACCATTTCCCCAAATGTGGCATCCTCAGGACCCTTCTGATTATCTGTCAAAACCAACTTAATTTCTTTATTAAGATGTTTCTTTGTTCTCAGAAATAAAGGAAAAATTAAGTTGAGCTTATCACAGCTAGTTTGCAGGCCTGAGCACTCTCCCCTCTGCAATGCCCTAAGGAAATCTGTCTCCCTGGAGGGGAGTGTCAGTTGCGGAGTGTCACTGCTTCCCCCAGACCCTCTTGCAGTGGAGGAGGCATCCCCTGCTGTCCCTCACTTACCATGGAGATGGAGTATGAGCAAGAGTTTTTCCCTAGCTCTCTTCTGATCCTCTAAGCTCACTCCATTCTGGGATTAATGGCACTCATATTTAACCTCTTCAAAGCCTAATATCAACCTCTCAGCAACACTCCTCAACCCCAACCACAATCCACAATGGCATGCCTCATGGTTTCCCCTCTCTCCCTCACCAAATTCTAACACTAACACTGTGGATCTCGACAACCCTATGACTATCCAGCCAAAACATGAGCCCTCTAACTAGTGACCCCAGCATCCTATTTATACACATTCTGCATTGGCCTCTGACATCTTGGATCTTGCCATGACTCACAACTATTTCACCTCTGAAATGGGGCAGATCAGTGGCCCACCCGCTAACCTAATTTCCTGGGCCATGAGCTCCTTCATTCATTCATTTCCATTCCACCTGCTTTTTTCAAAACCTCTGTGAGATCAATGCGCTTTTCTTCCAGGCCATTACCCTTGATCAGTCTGAACATCCTGCTTTATCAAGCTTGGGCCCTGTGGTGTACCCCCCGACACTCTCTGGCCAGTCCTATCAATATCCTTCCTCCTTGTCCTGATCCCCTGTTTGCCCCACATATCCTCAGTCCTAAATTATTCCACCTTTACCACAGCTACGCCATCTTCTCAAAATGACAAAAGTTGTTTTTAGAAAACTTCCCTTGCCCTCTAATTTCCCTATACCGGCTGCCACAATTCCTCAGGCCCATCATAGTTAGAATCCTCAAAATAACAGACACCATCACCTGTTGCTGCTTTCTCATCTCCAATGGAGTCTCCAATGCCTATAATGAAGCTTCTGATTCCAACATCTACTGAAACCCCTCTGGACGTTTACCAAAGGTGATGCCTCTTTAGTCCTCATCTGCTTGATCCCTCTATTGTAAATGATACTCCTGGCACTCCTCATTTTTAAAATTCTCTCCATTCTTGCCTTTTTGAGATATCCCTCTGTCATGGCTCCTTCTACATCTCTGATTAATTTTTGGAAGGCTTTTCCACAGTCCCCTCTTCTTTTGCACATTCCATAAAATATTGGTGCTCTCAAAGGTTCTGCTTTGATCCTCATCTCGCCATTTGATCTATCTGACCATCTAATTCATCAACTATCATGGCATCATTACCACCCATATGGTAATGACTCCCAAACCTTTCTTCAAGCTTTAGACTTAGCTTAATAGACATAACTTTTTGAATTTCCTAACGATTCTTCAACTCAACATAAATAAGCCAGATTCAATCTTGCCAAAATTTCCTTTTCTTTATATATTGTCTATCTCTTTGAGAGACGACCTCCCTAAACATCCAAACTACAGTCTGAGTTACCCCATCTCATGTCACTCTCTACTAAATTATCTTTTTTTTTTTTTTTTTTTTTTTTTTTGAGACGGAGTCTCGCTCTGTCGCCCAGGCTGGAGTGCAGTGGCCGGATCTCAGCTCACTGCAAGCTCCGCCTCCCAGGTTGATGCCATTCTCCTGCCTCAGCCTCCCGAGTAGCTGGGACTACAGGCGCCCGCCACCTCGCCCGGCTAGTTTTTTGTATTTTTTAGTAGAGACGGGGTTTCACCGTGTTAGCCAGGATGGTCTCGATCTCCTGACCTCGTGATCCGCCCGTCTCGGCCTCCCAAAGTGCTGGGATTACAGGCTTGAGCCACCGCGCCCGGCCTAAATTATCCTTTTTTAAAAAAAATTTTTTTCTGCATTGAACTTATTGCCTGATATCTTATTTTTCATTTCTTTTAAAGGTAACTGCCTTTCCCTGTCCTTCAATACAAGCTCCAAGCAAACAAAAAGTTTCAGTACAGAATCTTTAGCATCTAACAGAGTTCTTCACACACAGTAGATGGTCAATAAATATTTGTTGAATGAATGATAAATGTATCTGATCCCTGTCTTTCTCCTGCTTCATCACCACAAGCCCCTCCCAAACACTATCACTCTAACCTTGAGTTACATCAGACCAATTAAAGTTCCATGAACCCAGATATCTGCTTCAACACACAGGCCTTTATTCATACTCTATGTCAGTCTGGCATATCCTTTTCACTAAATGGTGGCTTTACTAATTTTACAAGATTTACCTCAAGAATTCTCTTTAGAGTCCTTCCTTCTTTCCATCTCAATCTATAAGCTCCTTTAAAATCTGCAATCATATTCTAGTATTTCCTTTTTTAAAATTGAACCTGCATCTCCCCTAAGCAGTAGTTCATTTCTCCTTCATGAACTACTAATTTTTGAAGATCAGTTTAAATCCAAAATTTTGAAAGTTTTCTACATGTGCCAGTAATAGAGGAATAGAGAAACAAAAAAAGATATAAGGCAGACAAAGCAATTAGCAAAATAGTAGACAGAAAGCCTACATTATTGGTAATTACATAAAGGCAAATGGACTGAGCACAGCAATCAAAGGGCAGAGGCTGGCAGAATGGATAAAATACACACAGATGTGCACACACAAATGATCCAACTAAATACTGCCCACAAGAAACATGCTTTAGAGTCAAGATAGGTGGAAAGTTTAAAAATGGAAAAAAGAATATTTCATGAAAAGAGTAATGAAAAGAGAGCTTGAATGGCTGTAGTAATATCAGACAAAATAGTCAAAATTTTTAGAGACAAAGGACAGTTTATAAAGATAAAACAGTCAATCCATCAAGAAGATACACCAGTTATAAACATATATACACCTAACAACAGAGCCCTAAAATACATTAAGCAAAAGCTGACAGAAATGAAGACAGAAACAAGGCAGAAGATAGTAAGGAAATAGAAAACTTGAACAACATATAGTCGACCTGAACCTAACAGGCATATATAGAACATTCCACTCAACATTCTGAAGGATTATGAATAGTTTCATGCATTAAAAACTAATATGTAATATGTTTATTACTCCATGCCCAGTAATATGTATTTCCTCAAAGAAGGCAAAGAAGATACAAAATACTAATTTCAATTTCAAGGTTGAGTAATATGGTTTGTTAAAAAACATATGTATTCATAGAATAACTTGAAAAATTATGACTGAATGCAATCTCATTTTAAATAAAGAGAGGCCCTAGATAAAAGCAGCAGGATTGGAGGCGGAGCAAGATGGCCGAATAGGAACAGCTCCAGTCTCCAAGTCCCAGCGCCAGCGACACAGAAGACCGGTGATTTCTGCATTTTCATCTGAGGTACTGGGGTCATCTCACTAGGGAGTGCCAGACAATCGGTGCTGGTCAGCTGCTGCAGCCCGACCAGCGAGAGCTGAAGCAGGGCGAGGCATCACCTCACCTGGGAAGCGCAAGGGGGAAGGGAATCCCATTTCCTAGCCAGGGGAACTGAGACACACAACACCTGGAAAATCGGGTAATTCCCACCCCAATACTGCGCTTTAAGCAAATGGGCACACCAGGAGATTATATCCCACACCTGGCCGGGAGGGTCCCACGCCCAGGTAGCCTCCCTTATTGCTAACACAGCAGTCTGCGATCTAACCGCAAGGCAGCAGCGAGGCTAGGGGAGGGGCGCCCGCCATTGGTGAGGCTTAAGTAGGTAAACAAAGCCGCTGGGAAGCTCGAACTGGGTGGAGCTCACAGCAGCTCAAGGAAACCTGCCTGTCTCTGTAGACTCCACCTCTGGGGACAGGGCACAGCTAAAAAAAAAAAAAAACAACAACAAAAAGGCAGCAGAACCTCTGCAGATGCAAACGACTCTGTCTGACAGCTTTGAAGAGAGCAGTGGATCTCCCAACATGGAGGTTGAGATCTGAGAAGGGACAGACTGCCTGCTCAAGTGGGTCCCTGACCCCTGAGTAGCCTAACCGGGAGACATCCCCCACTAGGGGCAGTTTGACACACCACACCTCACAGGGTGGAGTACACCCCTGAGAGGAAGCTTCCAAAGTAAGAATCAGACAGGTACACTCGCTGTTCAGCAATATTCTATCTTCTGCAACCTCTGCTGCTGATACCCAGGCAAACAGGGTCTGGAGTGGACCTCAAGCAATCTCCAACAGACCTACAGTGGAGGGTCCTGACTGTTAGAAGGAAAACTATCAAACAGGAAGGACACCTATACCAAAACCCCATCAGTACGTCACCATCATCAAAGACCAGAGGAGGATGAAACCACAAAGATGGGGAAAAAGCAGGGCAGAAAAGCTGGAAATTCAAAAAATAAGAGCGCATCTCCCCCTGCAAAGGAGCGCAGCCCATCGCCAGCAACGGATCAAAGCTGGTCAGAGAATGACTTTGACGAGATGAGAGAAGAAGGCTTCAGTCCATCAAACTTCTCAGAGCTAAAGGAGGAATTACGTACCCAGCGCAAAGAAACTAAAAATCTTGAAAAAAGAGTGGAAGAATTGACAGCTAGACTAATTAATGCAGAGAAGGTCATAAACGAACTGACAGAGATGAAAACCATGACACGAGAAATACGTGACAAATGCACAAGCTTCAGTAACCGACTCGATCAACTGGAAGAAAGAGTATCAGCGGTTGAGGATCAGATGAATGAAATGAAGCAAGAAGAGAAACCAAAAGAAAAAAGAAGAAAAAGAAATGAACAAAGCCTGCAAGAAGTATGGGATTATGTAAAAAGACCAAATCTACATCTGATTGCGGTGCCTGAAAGTGAGGGGGAAAATGGAACCAAGTTGGAAAACACTCTTCAGGATATCATCCAGGAGTACTTCCCCAACCTAGTAGGGCAGGCCAACATTCAAATTCAGGAAATACAGAGAACGCCACAAAGATACTCCTCCAGAAGAGCAACTCCAAGACACATAATTGCCAGATTCACCAAAGTTGAAATGAAGGAAAAAATCTTAAGGGCAGCCAGAGAGAAAGGTCGGGTTACCCACAAAGGGAAGCCCTTCAGACTAACAGCAGATCTCTCGGCAGAAACTCTACAAGCCAGAAGAGAGTGGGGGCCAATATTCAACGTTCTTAAAGAAAAGAATTTTAAACCCAGAATTTCATATCCAGCCAAACTAAGTTTCATAGTGAAGGAGAAATAAAATCCTTTACAGATAAGCAAATGCTTAGAGATCTTGTCACCACCAGGCCTGCCTTACAAGAGACCCTGAAGGAAGCCCTAAACATGGAAAGGAACAACCGGTACCAGCCATTGCAAAAACATGCCAAAATGTAAAGAACATCGAGGCTAGGAAGAAACTGCATCAACTAATGAGCAAAATAACCAGTTAATATCATAATGGCAGGATCAAGTTCACACATAACAATATTAACCTTAAATGTTAATGGACTAAATGCTCCAATTAAAAGAAACAGACTGGCAAACTGGATAAAGAGTCAAGACCCATCAGTCTGCTGTATTCAGGAGACCCATCTCACATGCAGAGACATACATAGGCTCAAAATAAAGGGATGGAGGAAGATCTACCAAGCAAATGGAGAACAAAAAAAAGCAGGGGTTGCAATCCTAGTCTCTGATAAAATAGACTTTAAACCATCAAATATCAAAAGAGACAAAGAAGGCCATTACATAATGGTAAAGGGATCAATTCAACAGGAAGAGCTAACTCTCCTAAATATATATGCACCCAATACAGGAGCACCCACATTCATAAAGGAAGTCCTTAGAGACTTACAAAGAGACTTAGACTCCCATACAATAATAATGGGAGACTTCAACACTCCACTGTCAACATTAGACAGATCAACGAGACAGAAAGTTAACAAGGATATCCAGGAATTGAACTCATCTCTGCACCAAGCGGACCTAATAGACATCTATACAACTCTCCACCCCAAATCAACAGAATATACATTCTTCTCAGCACCACATCGCACTTATTCCAAAATTGACCACATAATTGGAAGTAAAGCACTCCTCAGCAAATGTAAAAGAACAGAAATTATAACAAACTGTCTCTCAGACCACAGTGCAATCAAACTAGAACTCAGGACAAAGAAACTCAATCAAAACTGCTCAACTACATGGAAACTGAACAACCTGCTCCTGAATGACTACTGGGTACATAACGAAATGAAAGCAGAAATAAAGATGTTCTTTGAAACCAATGAAAACAAAGATACAACATACCAGAATCTCTGGGACACATTTAAAGCAGTGTGTAGAGGGAAATTTATAGCACTAAATGCCCACAAGAGAAAGCTGAAAAGATCTAAAATGGACACTCTAACATCACAATTAAAAGAACTAGAGAGGCAAGAGCAAACACATTCAAAAGCTAGCAGAAGGCAAGAAATAACTAAGATCAGAGCAGAACTGAAGGAGATAGAGACACAAAAAACCCTCCAAAAAATCAATGAATCCAGGAGTTGGTTTTTTGAAAAGATAAACAAAATTGACAGACCGCTAGCAAGACTAATGAAGAAAAGAGAGAGTAATCAAATAGACTCAATAAAAAATGATAAAGGGGATAACACCACTGACCCCACAGAAATACAAACTACCATCAGAGGATACTATAAACACCTCTACGCAAATCAACTAGAAAATCTAGAAGATGTGGATAATTTCCTGACACTTACACTCTCCCAAGACTAAACCAGGAAGAAGCTGAATCCCTGAATAGACCAATAGCAGGCTCTGAAATTGAGGTGATAATTAATAGCCTACCCACCAAAAAAAGTCCAGGACCAGATGGATTCACAGCTGAATTCTACCAGAGGTACAAGTAGGAGCTGGTACCATTCCTTCTGAAACTATTACAATCAATAGAAAAAGAGGGAATCCTCCCTAACTCTTTTTATGAGGCCAACATCATCCTGATACCAAATCCTGGCAGAGACACAACAAAAAAAGAGAATTTTAGACCAATATCCCTGATGAACATCGATGAAAAAATCCTCAATAAAATACTGGCAAACCAGATTCAGCAGCACATCAAAAAGCTTATCCACTATGATCAAATGGGCTTCATCCCTGGGATGCAAGGCTGGTTCAACATTCGCAAATCAATAAACGTAATCCAGCATATAAATAGAACCAAAGACAAGAACCACATGATTATCTCAATAGATGCAGAAAAGGCTTTTGACAAAATTCAACAGCCCTTCATGCTAAAAACGCTCAATAAATTCGGTATTGATGGAACGTACCTCAAAATAATAAGAGCTATTTATGACAAACCTACAGCCAATATCATACTGAATGGGCAAAAACTGGAAAAATTCCCTTTGAAAACTGGCACAAGACAGGGATGCCCTCTCTCACCACTCCTACTCAACATAGTGTTGGAAGTTCTGGCTAGGGCAATCAGGCAAGAGAACGAAATCAAGGGTATTCAGTTAGGAAAAGAAGAAGTCAAATTGTCCCTGTTTGCAGATGACATGATTGTATATTTAGAAAAACCCATTGTCTCAGCCCAAAATCTCCTTAAGCTGATAAGCAACTTCAGCAAAGTCTCAGGATACAAAATTAATGTGCAAAAATCACAAGCATTCTTTTACACCAGTAACAGACAAGCAGAGAGCCAATTCAGGAATGAACTTCCATTCACAATTGCTTCAAAGAGAATAAAATACCTAGGAATCCAACTTACAAGGGATGTAAAGGACCTCTTCAAGGAGAACTACAAACCACTGCTCAGTGAAATCAAAGAGGACACAAACAAATGGAAGAACATACCATGCTCATGGATAGGAAGAATCAATATCGTGAAAATGGCCATACTGCCCAAGGTTATTTATAGATTCAATGCCATCCCCATCAGGCTACCAATGAGTTTCTTCACAGAATTGGAAAAAACTGCTTTAAAGTTCATATGGAACCAAAAAAGAGCCCGCATTGCCAAGACAATCCTAAGTCAAAAGGACAAAGCTGGAGGCATCACGCTACCTGACTTCAAACTATACTACACGGCTACAGTAACCAAAACAGCATGGTACTGGTACCAAAACAGAGATATAGACCAATGGAACAGAACAGAGTCCTCAGAAATAATACCACACATCTACAGCCATCTGATCTTTGACAAACCTGAGAGAAACAAGAAATGAGGAAAGGACTCCCTATTTAATAAATGGTGCTGGGAAAATTGGCTAGCCATAAGTAGAAAGCTGAAACTGGATCCTTTCCTTACTCCTTATACAAAGATTAATTCAAGGTGGATTAGAGACTTAAATGTTAGACCTAATACCATAAAAACCCTAGAAGAAAATCTAGGTAGTACCATTCAGGACATAGGCATGGGCAAAGACTTCATGTCTAAAACACCAAAAGCAACAGCAACAAAAGCCAAAATTGACAAATGGGATCTAATTAAACTAAAGAGCTTCTGCACAGCAAAAGAAACTACCATCAGAGTGAACAGGCAACCTACAGAATGGGAGAAAATTTTTGCAATCTACTCATCTGACAAAAGGCTAATATCCAGAATCTACAAAGATCTCAAACAAATATACAAGAAAAAAACAAACAACCCCATCAAAAAGTGGGCAAATGATATGAACAGACATTTCTCAAAAGAAGACATTCATACAGCCAACAGACACATGAAAAAATGCTCATCATCACTCGCCATCAGAGAAATGCAAATCAAAACCACAATGAGATACCATCTCACACCAGTTAGAATGGCAATCATTAAAAAGTCAGGAAACAACAGGTGCTGGAGAGGATGTGGAGAAATAGGAACACTTTTACACTGTTGGTGGGATTGTAAACTAGTTCAACTATTATGGAAAACAGTATGGCAATTCCTCAAGGATCTAGAACTAGATGTACCATATGACCCAGCCATCCCACCTCTGGGTATATACCCAAAGGATTATAAATTATTCTACTACAAAGACACATGCACACGTATGTTTATTGCGGCACTATTCACAATAGCAAAGACTTGGAATCAACCCAAATGTCCATCTGTGACAGACTGGATTAAGAAAATGTGGCACATATACACCATGGAATACTATGCAGCCATAAAAAAGGATGAGTTTGCGTCCTTTGTAGGGACATGGATGCAGCTGGAAACCATCATTCTTAGCAAACTATCACAAGAAGAGAAAACCAAACACCGCATGTTCTCACTCATAGGTGGGAACTGAACAATGAGATCACTTGGACTCGGGAAGGGGAACATCACACACTGGGGCCTATCATGGGGAGGGGGCAGGGGGGAGGGATTGCATTGGGAGTTATACATGATATAAATGATGAATTGATGGGTGCTGACGAGTTGATGGGTGCAGCACACCAACATGGCACAAGTATACATATGTAACAAACCTGCACGTTATGCACATGTACCCTAGAACTTAAAGTATAATAAAAAAATTAATTAAAAAAAAAAAGCAGCAGGATTTACAGGAAAACAAAACAAAACACCAAAGTGTTTTTAAATGCTACCTTTAGGATTTACAAGCTTAACAATCTTAGGCAAGGTATTTAATGAATATGATCTTTAGCTTCTCATCTGTGAAATGGAGAGATCTGTAATTGTAATGATTAGAGGTTATGTATGTAAAGTATGTAAAATGACACCTAGCAAATACAAAGTATTACAAAAAATGATCTTTTGTATACAGCACAAACAATGCACACAATTATTATGGTTGAGTAATCTGGATTTCATCAAGAAGTATGCTACATAGAAAGGAAGGCTTAAGTCAGGTTTTGATCAAAAGGCAGGATCTGGATTGAAAAACTAGTTTTGACTGATGTTATTTCCTAAGTGCCAGAGTGAGACATTAGATTGATTTCAAAAGCATTGAAACATTTATACTGTGTATGACCAGAAAAGGGGAAAGGCTTCTTTCCAAAATTATCCCTCAGATATTCCCTTTGTTTTTAAGTCCCTACAAAGTCTTTCATGCTACAAGACACTCCAAAAATTACTTTACTTTGAATAACCAAATACAATTTAAGAAGGGCACAAAAGACTGAAATAACATCAATGCTAGTTTTGGATGTAGTAGAGCTCACTAGAAAAATCTTAGTTATATACCCAATACATATTAAGGCAAATAATAAATATCTGTCTCTTGAAAATTCTGGCAATTTCCCCAAAGTTTCATAATTGGCACTGGCAATTTCCCACGGTATTATCTCATAATTGAAAGCCTTGAACACTGTGGTATCCAAGTCTTTTTGAATATCAGTGTAAAAAGCAATTAGGCAATTACATTAGAAATCATAAAAAATTCCTTTACAGGGGAAATAAAATGAATAACTGTCTTAATTGTGTATAAATGGCAACTTATGTTTGGAACTAAATATCTGTTGAAGGTGAAGATAAGCTCTGGAGAACTACTAGTTGAGGTGATGAGTATCTTAAGTGAGGACAAAAACACTGATGCTAAAGATATATGTAAAGATTGAATAAAAGTATTCCATGAAATGTTAAAGCAAAAAAGTAATATCTGTATTTTTTTAAAAGCCATAGCATCATATAATTTTTGATTTTAAATAAATGCGAATAACTAAATAAATTCGAATCATAAATAGATATTTGTTTTATCTCTATCCCTAAAAGTTGTATACATTCAGGTTGTTTAAATCCTCTCTGGAGGAGAGAAGAGGTCTTCTTTAGGCACATACAGTGAGGTCCTAAGCAGGCCACAGAGATGTCAAGGTGGAGCTTCTGAAAGAAAAGGTGTACAGGAAGAGGTCAAAGAAAGAAATGTAAAGGCAAGACTACTATCATAATCCACAACAGGATGACGAGGGTTAGGGTGTGGACAGTGGGACGAGAGAAAGGGAGGGCGATCCAGAGGCCCACACCAAAAAATGATGGATTGTTTATTTTGATGGCTCTTTCGTTTCCTGGAGGTAACAATTCCAAAGCTTTGAAGCTTGGGAGCCCAGAAATAATGGCACACACACACAAAAAGAAAGAAATGCAGATGTAGAGAGAATGAGTAAATTCAGATGAACAATGACATAATTTCGCATGTTGGACTTGGGGTGATGGCCGGACATTGAGGTAGAAACTAGCCAAAATTTCATACAGGTATTTCAGTAGTTCAGCGAGAAACACTGCGTACCTTTTATTGGCAAAAATTAAAAACACTAGAGATGAACTCAAAAATGGGCAAACTCTAGTACAGACCCTCAAAATGCTTACAATTTTGGCGGGTAAATAGAAGCTCTGGAATTTGCATATAGGAAGGCTTTCGAGGCAAACCCATCTAGCTGGAAGTTAGAAATAGAGGACCTGATTTAAAATAACATGGCATTATTTTAAGTACAATTCTGGCTAATTTGGGGTAGGAGCATGAGGATGCTGATAGAGACTGAGGATCATAAGGTTCTATTTCATCCAACAACTTCTTTGTTCTACCACTGAGTAGGAAAAACAGAACAACTATTTAAAAATGCACTTAATTCCACGAGAAATTCAGAGTAATGTGTAAATAAGAGTATCTGGTGCTCAAAATACGAATATAGTTCAGATTTAAAAGTCAGGGCTGAAAGTAGAGCCTTACCATCTAAGCCAGATGACTAGATGAGCTCTTGGAATAAAGGAAGTTCCTCCAAGAACTGAAAGGACATTATTGTAAGTTTCAAGATGAGGGACAGTCTTCCTAATGCCTCTAATTGAGATTTAGGTCTCCACTTAAGAAATTGATCGAGGTCTAAAATTGTGTCATCCTATACGGCAGCTACTAGCCATAGGTGGTTATTTACATATAAATAAATTAAAACAAAATAAATTAGGTTTAAAATTTAGTTCCTCCTTTTTAATCCCAGCCATATTCCAAGTGATCAACAGCCACTAGTGAAAAGTAGCTACCATACTGGAAAGTACAGATAAAGAACACTTCCACTGGACAGTGCTGAAGTATCACAGCAAAAATAAAGACAAGATAAGGGATATTCACTGACCTTGAATTTCTAAAAGGAACATGTGCAACCCGTAAAGAAATATTTATACCTTGACCATAATGATGGTAACTCTTCTTGTAAGTCAACATTAAACTCTTCAAACACTTTCTGTGCTTTCTGAAATTCTTCTTCTGCCTAGGAATGAAACATAACATGTGTTTACACTAAGAAAGACCATTTCTATACACAACAGCATCGTTTAATATAAAAGAAAAATAGTTTTATGGCATCTTGGAAACATTTTGAGAAGGAGAGTATTTGGTTAAAAGCATATCCTTGTTTTTCAATTAAACAGGAAACACTAAGAATCTCTAAAACTGGAAACTGGATTGATTACAGTGGTTGCTCTTGCAGTTTCTGGCTGAATCATTTATTCTACAAAAATGTGTTAGTTGCCTGCCATGTAGACAGCTCTGCTATGGATACTGAACATGAATGCATCCCCAGCAAATTCCCAGTCTAGTGGGAACTCTAAATAATTACATTACAGGATGTATTTACAAAAGGGACTTACAACGTGTTATAGAGCATGCTATGTGGAAGGTGGTGCTGAATCCTAAAGAATCAGAAAATGTTTGCTAAAGGAGGGGGTAGGAAAGACATTACAATACATAAAGGTGGAATGCCTTGAAAAGGAATTCTAGCTTACCATGTGAACTTATCAGACTGCTTTACTACTGTGTACCTCACAGGTTGTTTTGAGTATTAAGGAAAGTTAATGTAGATGAAGTGTTGAACAGGGTGCCTGGTATCTAGGAGGCCTCTCATGAAGGGCATTTATTATTGTGAACTGCTCAGAAACTGTTGTGTAGCTCTGGCTCATGGTATGTTTATGGAAGAAGGCGAGGAGGGGAAAGGAGACTTGAAAGTTGATCAGGATGGACAGGTGAGTTACAGCCAAATTGTGAGGGTCTTCTATGCTGTACTGAGAAATTTAGCATTTTTCGTACAGGTAATAGAAACCATTAAAATATTTAAGCAGTGAGAAACATATCTTGATATAGAAAGACCATTCAGACAGCTGTGTGTAGGCATATAGGAAAAGGCAAAACTGGAAGAAGAGGGTGTACTTAGGAGATGAGTTCAGTTAGTCGGCATCTGTAACTTGCTGATATACATGGTGAAAGCTACTATAAAAACTTTTCTAACAGAAAATTAGTTTTATGCAAATCCACACGTCTGTACTCTCAGACAATCAAAAGTCACCTCTGAAAATTTCAGCTTGGTGTCCCATCTGCATCTGCATTTCAGCACTGAGTGTGGACCACAAGTACCTAAGGAAGTGCGGACACACTACTTTCTTTGATCCTGCAACATTGTAGGCCAAAGTTCATTCTGATCAAAATGTGTGAGTCAGTGTCCCCCATATGAACTGTACAATGAAAAGCCTTATTTCCATTAAAAATAATAAAAAGCACTATGTTTCCGTTTAAATTCTGTTCAGTTTCCAATCTCCTTTTACAGAGGAAACACTTAATTTTAAAAAGCAAAGCTGCAACAGGTCATAAAATATGGAGAGTGGTATTGACCATGGGCTCAATCCCTACCTTAGAGATTCGACTCTCATCCTTCCTCTTGGAGCTCTGCAGAGCTTCCAGATGGTGGCGGGCACTGTCGTAGTCCACCAGCTTCCTGCTGCGCTTGGCGATGCGATTCTGTCAACAGGAAATGCACTCACTAAGAAAGAAGCATGGACATAGAGTCTCCCTTTGACAGCCAGGTGCCAAAATGCTTTCCTTGTCCAGAGCTGCTGAGGATCTTGACTGGAGATCAAGAGGAGCTGGAGTTTCACTAGCTAAGTGACCCCTGAAAATCAGATGAACACCTCCAATCCTTTGTGTGGAAGCCATTAGATAAATATCTTCCCTTTTGATAATAATTAGGATAATCATGAGCAGCTGAGGGCAGTTTGCAGTCAACGACCAGAAAAAAATCCAGAATTGGTCAGGGAGAGAAGGCAAAACTATACTCTTCATTATTCTCTAGTCTAAATCTTTAAATGTTGTATTCTGAAGATAGTGGAAAACTATGTTAGATTTGGTTTTATAATTCTAATAACACTCACACCAACAGCAGTTCTATAAAAACAGATTTACTTCCTAAGAAAACTCTTTTCCTACAAGTGATTCTCAATACTTTGTTCATTAAATCCCTTAGACTAATGTGTCATTTGGAATAACTGGTGGCCAAAGACACAGGGCCAAAGGCACAGATTGTGCTAATGGGCAAGCCCTTTCCCATGGGTCAACATTGGAAGCCATGAGAAAGTCTGAGAACAAGACATTCCCTTGAAGTGTGGATGCAAATGAGGTGACATATGGCTGCTAGGGGATAGGCATAAAGCTCTGCTCATTTCTATTGAACATTTCCACTTAACAACAACAACAACAACAAGCTTTAAGCTGCTTGAGGAGGGGGCACCAAACCCTTCTACCCACAGGTGCAAGCAAAGATCTACTGCTTCTGGGGGAGCAGTCAAAGCAAAACCAATGTGGCTCCGGTAGAGATGGAGAGCCTTCTGACCTCTAGATTTTAGGCAAAAATAATTGTTGTAGGCAAAAGGGTAAAAGAAAAAGTCTCAAGGGGCATAAAAGCTTCCTAGGCCCAAGACCTGACTCCTTGGGCCTAGGAAGGAGTTGACTGTTCCAACTTGGGCAGGGAAGGAAACTTGCTCAAATCCAACCACAGATATGAGGCTGACTTTGCCTAAAACAAGGCCGGGAAAGGATTTAAAACAAACAAATAAAACAAAACAAAACAAAAAACCCAAAAGCCCTAACTCCACTAGAAGCTATAACACTAAAAAACAAGCAATAGTGGCCTACCACTGGAGGAGGACAGTGCAAGGAGAGAGACCCCTTCTGCAATGTACGCATACAAAGACAACTAAAATCTAATAAGCAGCAGCCACACTGAGAAAAACCCTCCAGGACCTAAGGGCCCCAAAATCAGGCTTCAACCTAAGAATTTGAAAATATTACAGACGTTAAAATATAAGTACAAGGCATTAGCAGTCTAAATCTGGAGGAATTTGAAAGCTGTGGTGCACTGAAGTAACAATAGCAAAAATAAAGCCCCAATCCAGCTCAGGTCCTGATTAATTGATTCCAACTGTCATATTAACGGTCTGATAAAAAGGCTGGCCAATTTTCAGACATAAATATGATTTCAGTATCCACTATCCCATACATGATGTCTGGCATTCAATAAAAAATTACAAAATACACAAAAGCAAACAAACAAAAAAAAACAACCCATGAGAAAAGATAAAGCAAACAACAGAGACAGACTCAGACATGACCAGATGTTGGAAGTAACAAACGGGAATTTTAAAATGAGTATGACTAATATGTCAAAGTATCTAGTTTGAAAAAGTCAACAACAAAGATAATCAGATGGGGAATTTCAGAAGAGATATAGAAACTTTTAATGGTCAAATAGAAATCAAATTGAAACACTAGAAATTTTAAAAGTGTTATCAGAGAGGAAAAATTGATTCAGTGGGCCCATCACTAAACTTGAAAAAGCTGAGGAAATAGTGTACTTGAAGACAGGTCACAATAAATTATTTACATTAAAACACAAAAAGGAAAGAATTGAAGAAAAAAAGAGAGAGAATTGAGCATCTAAGACCTACAGTGCAATATAAAATGGTCTAACACAATATAATTGAAGTCTCAAAAAGAGATGAGAGAATAAGAAGCAATATTTCAAGAGATAATGGCGGAAATTTTTTTTAAATAATGAAGACATCCAAGTATAGATCCAAGAAACTCAGAGAATCCCAAAAAGGAAAAATACCAAACAATACACATCTAAATACATCATAGTCAAACTGCTTAACATCAAGAATAAAAGAAAAACATAAAATAAAAAGGTAAAAATTACAGGTTGCTAATCTTCAGAAACCATGTAAGCCAGAACACATTGGATGATACATTTACAGTACTAAAAAATAAAAGTTAAAAGAAATCTGCCAACTCAGAATTCCACACCCAGTGAAAATATCTTACAAAAGTGAATGATGACCCCAAAAAACTAATTACTCAAGGAAAAGTTGTAATGAGCTCTTCATCTTTCTGACGTGGAATAAACCGAGAAGACCAGCCAACATAATCTGTCATAATTTTATTTTAATCTTTCTGTGTTTCGATAAATGTAATTCTGAATGTGCTTGTATTCTGAAATTACACGCTCCTAGACAGTGCGGCCAATTTCTAAATACAGTACAATAACTAAGATCTTCCAATTTTATTAATGATACTAAGCTTTAGCTCCTGAAACTCAAAAAACTTTCAGATGTTTGCTTCTCTAGTCAGTCACACAGCCTTTATTTGCTTAGCTAAGTCACACTATGAACATATATCATACGAATAATTTGAACAAGTTGTAAGCTGCTTTGGAATTTTCAGGTACGAGGATACAATTTTTCCGTAACCTTGTCTGATTTCTTAAGTATTGCTTTTAAGGAGATTAAATTACCATGCAATAAAGGTGATGGTAGCAAGAGGGAAGAATAGGAAGCCCTGGACTCTCCTTCCCCACAAACATACAGATTTAACACCAACACATGAATCAATTTTTTGTTTGTGAGACACCAGAAACTAGTTGAATGGCTCCTGAACCCTTGGCAAGTGCAAATCCAGCCACATTGAAACAAGCAGGAAAAGGGGAGATACTTTCTTGCTATCCCTAGCACAGTGCCATATAATCAAGAGGGAACCTCCAGCTCCCTGCTTCTCAGTGAAGAGTGAATAAGCAGGACTGAACATCTAGCATCCCAGCTTTTCTGACTTCTACCCAAGGGAGTGTCTTCTACTTGCCTGTCTTGAATAGCTGACAGGTCCAGCATACACTAGTCCCTGGGTCTACAGAGAATAAACAGGGGTTTGAACATGCATGCAGGCACTTGCCATAGCTCCTCTCCCTGGCTCAGTGTAGAGCAAGCAGAAGGAAATAAACAAACAAATAAAAACACACTTCTAGGTAGTACGGCCTACTATACAACTAGTTGCCACAGCCCCTCCCCTCAGTAAAAAACACCAAGGTCCCTGCTTCTATCTATGCAGGGAAAGAGTTAAGCATCCAATGATACAACTTTTGTGGGCTTCCCAAGAAAATGGCTTCCAAAGAAAATGAATCTTGCTTGTCTCAGAGCACTGAAATGACCCAGGATTCTCTAGATGCCTAGGGGTTGCTAAGAACAAAGAAAGCAATCAGAATAGTCAAAAGTTTGAGAGGCTTCTAAAATCTATGACTGGGATGATTGGTGAAGGTCTTCTCCTATATGGAGATAGTCCACAAAGATTAAAAGAGGTGGCTGTTTTGTCTAATGTGAAGATACCAACATAGAGAACCAAGGTAAATTTAAAAACAGGGAAATATGTATCAAACAAAGAAACAAAACAAATTTACAAACATCAACCCTAATGAAATGGAGATATATGATGTGCCTGACAGAGAATTCAAAGTAACTGTCACTCAGATCAGGATAACAATGTATACACAAAGTGAGAAATTAAACAAAGTGATATAGAAAATATCAAACAGAAATGATAGAACTGAAAAATACAATAAGTGAACTGAAAAATTCACTGGGGGAGGGGAGTTCAAGAGAATATTAGATCAAGCAGAAAAGAGGATCAATAAACTCAGACAGGTCATTAAGAATCATTTGGTCAGAGGAACAAAAAGAAAAACAAATGAAAAATAGTGAAAAACGCTTAAGGGATTTATGGGACACCATTACATGGACCAACTTATGCACTATGGGAATCCCAGAAGGAGAAGAAAAAAATAATCATAAAGCTATTGAAAGAAATAATGACTGAAAACTTCCCAAGACTGGGAAGTTCATTCAAATTCAGGAAGCCCAAAAACTCCAAATGAAATGAACCCCTAAAAGTCTACACAGAGACACATTATTTCAATTGTCAATTACAAATATGGAATTTCAAAACAACAAGAGAAAAGTGACTTGCTCACATACCAGGGAATCTCTGTAATACTCTTAATGGACTTTTAGCAGAAGCAGGCAAGAAGGGAGTCAGATGACATATTTAAAGTGATGAAAGAAAGAAAAAATTGTGAAACAAGAGTACTTGTTTCTTGTATTCTTAAAGAAGAGACAAAGACATAGCTAGACAAACCAAAGCTGAAGGAGGTCATCACCATTAAGCCTACCTTGTAAAGAATGCTAAACAGATTTCTTTAACATGAAATTAAAGGACACTAAACAGCAAACAATAGCATAAGAAAGTATAATATTTGTTGGTAAATGTAAATATATAGACAAATACAGAATACTGTATTACCGTAACAGTGATGGGTGAATCACTTTCAATTCTAGTATAAAAGTCAAAAAGACAAAAATGCTAAGCATAACTATAACTAAAAAATATATTTATGAAAACACAACATAAATATATGCAAATTTTGACAATATAAAGTATACATGTAGTGAAAATAAATGTGTAGAGTTTTTAGGGGTGATTGATGTTAATTTAGTTCTTAGCTTAAAATAGACTGTAATAATTATAAAATATTTTATCTAAATTCTATCATAACCACAAAAATACATATGGAAGGTACACAAAAGTAAAAGAGAAAAAAATCAAAGCATATCAATACAAAGAAACAACAAAATACAAAAGAAATTAACAAGAGAGGAAAAGAGGAACAAACAAATAATAAGACAAACAGAAAACAATGAACAAATTTGTAACAGTAAATGCTTTCCTACTAATAATTACTTCAAATGTAAGTTGATTAAATTCCCAGTCAAAAGACATAGAGTGGCTAAATGAATTTAAATTTTAAAAAAGATCCAACTATTTGTTGTCTACAAGAGACTCACTTTAGATTACAGGACACACATAGGCTGAAAATAAAGAGATGGAAAAAGATATTCCAGGCAAATGGTAACCAGAAAAGACTAGGGATGGTTGTCCTTATCAGACAAAATAAACCTTAATTCCAAAACTGTCACAAGAGAAACAGAAGGCCATGTAATGATAAAAAGGTCAATCCCTCAGGAAGATACAGCAATTATAAATATAAAGCACCTATATATATAAAAAAAACATTGATAAACTGAAGAAAGAAACAGATAGCAATAGGATAATAATACAAAACCTTAATACTCCACTTTCAATTACAGATAGAACCACAATTTCGATTACAATTTCAATTATAAGAAACAGTAGACCTGAACAACACTATAGATCAAATGGACCTAACAGACATATACAGAATATTCAAAACAACAACAGCAGAATACACATACTCTTAAGTTGCACATGGAAGATGCTTCAGTATGGAAAGTATGTTGGGTCACAAAACTAGTCTTAACAAATTTAATAAGACTGAAATCATACCAGGTATCTTTTCCAAACACAATAAAATCAAACTAGAAATCAATAGCAGAAAGAAAACTGAAAAACTCACACATGTTTGGAAATTAAACAACACAATTTTGAACAACCAATGGGTCCAAAAAGCTATCAAAATGGATATTAAAAAGTATCTCAGCACAAATGTAAACAAAAACAAGTAGTGGCAAAAGCAGTACTAAGTGGAAAGTTTTAGTGATAAATGCATACATTAAAAGGAAAGATTTCAATAAACAACCTAACTCTACATATCAAGGAACTAGAAAAAGAACAAATGAAACTCCAAATTGTCAAAAGAAAAGGAAAGATAAAGATTAGAGTGGAAATAAGTGAAATAAAGATTAGAAAAACAATAGGAAAAATCAAGGTAACTACAAGTTGTTTTTTTGAGCAGATAAACAAATTTAACAAACTTTTATCTAAATTAAATAAGATAGAAGAATCAAATAAATATAATCAGAACTAAAAGGTGATACATTACAACTGATGCCATAGAAATAAAAAGGTTAAGAGACTAATATGAACAGTACATACTGGCAAACTGAATAATATAGATGAGACAGATAAATTACTAGATACATACAACCTACAAAGACCGAATCATGAATAAATGGAAGGCTTGAACACATCTTTAAGTAGTAAGGAGATTTAATAGGCAACCAAATACCTCCCAACAACAACAAAACCAAGACCAGATGGCTTCATTGGCAAATTCTACCAAACATTTAAAAAAGAATTAATGCCGATCATTCTCAAGCTCTTCCAAAAAGATCGCAAGGAAGAGAACACTTCAAAACTCATTGTCTGAGGCCCTGATATCAAAGTCAGACAAAGACACCACAAGAAAAGAAAACTGCAGACCAATATCATGATTAACACAGATGCAAAAAAGCACTACAAAATACTAGCAAACTGAATTCAACAGCAGATCAAAAGGATCATACATCATGACCAAGTAGGATTCATTCCTGGGATGCAAGAACAGTTTAACATATGAAAATCAATTAATGTGATACACCACATCAATATAATGAACGATAAGAATTGCATAATCCTTTCAATAGAAAATGCATTTGATAAAATTCATTACCCTCTCATGATAAAATGCTCAGCAAACTAGAAATGAAGGGAAATTACCCCAACATATCAAAGGCCATATATGAAAAACTTACAGTTAGCATCATGTTCAATAGAAAAAACTGAAGACTTTCCACTGACATCAGAAACAAGACAAGGATGCCCACTCTCACCATTTCTTTTCAATTGAAAAAAATTAGGCAAGAAAGAGAAATACAATTCATCCAAATTGGAAAGCAAGAAGTAAAATTGTACCTGTTGGCAGATACTGTGATGTTCTACATGGAAAACCCTAAAGGCTCCACAAAAAAACTGCCAGAACTAGTAAACAAATAAGAAAAGTTTCCGGATACAAAATCTACATTAAGTAATTAGTTGCCTTTCATCATACTACCTGACTTCAAACTACACTACAAGGTTACTGTAACCAAAACAGCATGGTACTGACTTCAAACTACACTACATGGTTACTATAACCAAAACAGATATATAGACCAATGGAACAGAACAGAGGCCTCAGAAATAACGCCACACATCTACAACCATCTGATCTTGGACAAATATGACAAAAACAAGCAATGAGGAAAGGACTCCCTATTTAGTAAATAGTATTGGGAAAACTTGCTAGCTATATGCAGAAAACTTAAACTGGACCCCTTCCTTACACCTTATACAAAAATTAACTCAAGATGGATTAAAGACTTAAATGTAAGACCTAAAACTATTAAAACCCTAGAAGAAAACCTATGCAATACCATTCAGAACATAGGCATGGGCAAAGACTGCATGACTAAAACACCAAAAGCAATTGCAACAAAAACCAAAATTGATGAATGAGATCTAATTAAACTAAAGAGCTTCAGCACAGCAAAAGAAACTATCATCAGAGTGAACAGGCAACCTACAGAATGGGAGAAAATTTTTGCAATCTATCCATCTGACAAAGGGCTAATATCGAGAATCTACAAAGAACTTAAACAAATTTACAAGAAAAAAACAAACATCAAAAAGTAGGCAAAGGCTATGAACAGACACTTCTCAAAAGAAGACATTTATGTGGCCAACAAACAAATGAAAAAAAGCTCATCATCACTGGTCATTAGAGACATGCAAATCAAAACCACAATGAGATACCATCTAATGCCAGTTAGAATAGCGATCAGTAAAAAGTCAGAAAACAACAGATGCTGAAGAGTATGTGGAGAAATAGGAACATTTTTACACTGTTGGTGTGAGTGTAAATTAGTTCAATCATTCTGGAAGACAGTGTGGAAATTCCTCAAGGATTTGGAACCAGAAAGAACATTTGGCCCAGCAATCCTATTACTGGGTGTATACCCAAAGGATTATAAATCATTCTACTATAAAGACACACACACATGTATGTTTACTGCAGTACTATTCACAACAGCAAAGACTTGGAACCAACCCAAATGCCCATCAATGATAAACTGGTTAAAGAAAATGTGGCACATATACACCATGGAAGACTATGCAGCCATAAAAGGATGAGTTCACGTCCTTTGCAGGGACATGGATGAAGCTAGAAACCAACATTCTCAGCAAACTAACACAGGAACGGAAAACCAAACACCACATGTTCTCACTCATAAGTGGGAGCTGAACAGTGAAAACATGGACACAGAGTGGAACATCACACACTGGGGCCTGTTGGGAGATGGGGGGCTAGGGGAGGGATAGCATTAGGAGAAATACCTGATATAGATGACATGTTGATGGCTGCAGCAAACCACCACGGCACATGTATACCTATGTAACAAACCTGTACGTTCTGCACACGTATCCCAGAACTTAAAGTATAATTTAAAAAATTATTAGTTGTCTTTCTATACACTAGTAACAAACTGAGAAAGAAGTTAGGAGAGCAATACCAATTACAATAGCATCCAAGATAAATACTTAAGAATAAACCTAACTGTGGAAGTGAAATGATTTGTACACTGAGAACTATAAAATATTGATTAAATAAAGAAGGCACAAACAAATGTAATGGCATCCCGGATGCACAGACTGAAAGACTTCCTATTGTTAAAGTGCCCATACTACCCAAAGTGATCTACAGATTGAATGTAATCCCTATCAAAATCTTAATAGAATTTTTAACAGAAAGTTTTTTTAAAAATTCTAAAATTCACGTGGAAGCACAAAAGACCCCAAATAGACAAAACAACTTTGAAGAAGAAAGACAAAGCTAGAGGCATTACACTTCTTATTTCAAAATTTGTTACAGATCTCAGTAATTAAAACAGCATTGTCCTGGCATAAAGACAGTTATATAGACTTCTGGAACAGAATATAAAGCCCAGAAGTAAATCCACAAATATTCAGTAAACTGATCTTCAAAAAGGGTGCCGAGAATACACAACTGGGAACAGGCAGTCTCCTCAATAAATGTTGCTGGGAAAACTGGATATTTACATGACAAAAAATTAAATTGGACCTTTATCTTATACCGTACACAAAAATCAACTTAAAATGGATTAAAGACCTGAACTGTAAGATCTGAAACTGTAAAACTCCCAGAAGAAAAGCTGAGGGGGAAAGGCTTCATTTTCTAAATGAAGATGTTTTAGAATAGACATTGGTGTTAGCAATGGTTTCTTGGACTTGACACCAAAAAGACAGGCAACAAAAACAAAAATAGACAAGAGGAACTACATCAAAGTAAAAAGCTTCTGCTCAGCAAAATAAACAATGAAGAGTAAAATGCAAGCTATGGAAAGGGAGAAAAGATCTGAAATCACATGTTTGATGTGGAGTTAATTTCCAAAATATACAAAGGAACACCTAGAGCTCAATAGAAAAAACACTAATAAGCTGACTTAAGAAAGGGCAATGGACTAGAACAGACATTTATCCAAAGACCTACAAACAACCTCAGAGAAGCAAACAATACATAGAATGATGGTTGCCAAGGGCTAGAGAGAGTTGGAAAACGAGAGTTGCTAATTAACGGGTATAAAATTTCAGTTATGTAAGATGAACAGTAACAATACTGTATTGTGCAGTTCAAAATCTGTTAAAGGGTAGATCTCATGTTAAATGTTCTTACTGCAATAAAGTAAAAAATATAAATAAAATAAAATAATATTGAAAATAAATTGCAATGCAATAAGCAGTACTCTTAAGTGTTTACTATTGTGAGACTGTTTGCTCCACAAACACTACAAATCCCAAGGCAAAAATTGAGTGACTAATCAAAATTATCTGAGGATGTCTCAAAACATGTTCCCTGGTGCACACGGTCTTAAAGAATTTTTAATAATTTCATTTTTTAATTCATCAGAGAATTTTTAAAACCCAATTCACACCTGTTAATGAGGTTGCATTCGCCCAACTACTCAATAAAGCACTTTGCTGCCTAATATGGTAACATCATCGAAAACCCACTGTTTGGATTTGCTCTCTGTGGCATTTTGTCAATAGGTCTAACACATCTAGTCTGATCCATTTAGGTTCATTTACCATGTACCAACCCTGTTAGTTTAAAAGCCATCTTTACCTGCAGAGTCAATTCCAAATCTATAATATCAATCCTTCACTTGTCCATTTACCTCTGTAATAGATTCAAGGGTCAAATAAGATCAGTGTTTTAGACATAATATTTTTAGGTCCAGATGCAAATGTATTTGAAATGCTTATATCTTAACATTTTACCTTCTACCTGAAAATTTCAATGAGAGAAAAACTCTCCAGGTTCACTATAAATGCATGCAAAACAGACAGTAAACAAGGAAAGATCAGATTTTGCTCTCATATTTACAATTGAATTTCTCCCTTCCTTGTGACCACTGGTTATTCTAATGGAAATCCTTGTCAAATGCTATATAATAAAAAGTTTTGATTATAAAGAAGATTGGAATTTTTGGCAGCTCTGGTTTATGATTTTATATCTATGGGTTTAAAAAGACTTCTGTAGAATAATAAAAGCTGAAGCAGTTCACTAAAGGCGAAATGTGATTTCTGTAATGACATTTCTTTTCAAACTGATAGGAACAATATAAAAATCCCATGCTTAAATAAATGAAAAGTTACCAGGTATCTTTGATGTCAGTTTGAAGACCTTTAATAATTTTTTTCTTGCCCATGTTTCAATAACTACATGACCCCATTCAACTCTTTTCTTTATAGATACAGAGTAAAATACCTTTATGTCAGGAAATTGCCCCAGGTAGGTATCCAGTGTTAGCAAGGACCCATCCACAAGTTTTTGATGGAAGTCTTCCCACAGCACATCACATTTCTAAAATAAAAAAAGAAATAAAGAGACCACTGCTGAGTTATTTTAATTGGATACCTTTCACCAAACTCCTAAAAAGTATCTGAAACTATAAAATTAGACAAGCAATACTTTCCCAGATATGAGATGCTAGGGAAGAATGAGAATCATTTAATAATGCAATAAAATTTTAAGGCAATTTGGTCACTGGTTCTAGCTAACAAAACAGGCTAGCTCATTACAATTGTATTGCTGATTCTAAATTACCAAAGAATGCAGAAACTTCAAAAGATCCCCATAACCCTATAGATGGACTTCGGGGCTAAGAGAATAATCCCACTAAGACAATTTGCTTCTGAAGCACTCCATGAAATTAGAACACAATCCACACTGAAATAAACAACAAATCATTTCTGAATCCTCCACAGGGAAAACAGAAAAGTTACAGTCATATTGGGAAAGGTCTTACCATTTATGCAGTATCAATTACGTTAAACACACAATGAATATTAGGTATTAGTATTATTACAACTAGTATTCCCACTGTCACTATGTTAAGGCATTCTCACAATTGTGTTATGAGAAAAGACTTTGTTATTTCCACAGTACAGAAGAGGACACTGAAGCCCAGAGATGTCATATAACTTGGCCAAGGTTATGCAGTTGATAAATGACAGACACAGGTTTCAACTCAGATTTGTCTCCTTGAACTCAAAGCCATGATATGAAAGTCATGATATGACTATCACACCGGGCTACCTCACCAGAGGACTTTTTAATCCCAGCTGTGTGACTTCGGGGAACTAGACCTCCCTGAATTTCAATTTCCCCAGTTAAATGAGTTAGCAATGTGAAGTGCTTCACAGAATTTCAGGCAAATAGCAGGTACTCAAGAATGTCATCTTCAGTTTTCTCTCACTAGCACATTCTGGGTCTCTTGACAGAGTCTGCTCTTTGTTACCCAATCTCTATCCTTTCTTGTTTCCTACTAACTGAACCTCCCATTTTAGCTGGGCACTTGGCCACCTAGGATAAAGACTCTACTTCCCAGACTCCTTTGCAACCACATGCGGTCATGTAGCTGTGTTCTAGACAATGGGATATACTTTCAGGAAGTGTCCTGAAAAAGAAGGAAGGAGTGGGCTGTCTTCCAGACTGCATCCTCCTCGCTAACTGGCATGCAGAAACAAGAGCTGATGGCCAGGGCTCAGAGAGTACCTTGCCCCTGAAGCCAGGCTAAAAATGGCAAACATGGGCCCCTCATACTTGTGCAGCCAATATGCAATGCCTGGACTGCCGACCTTTAAATTCCTCTATGTGAGACATAAATTTTCATCTTGTTAACTCACACACACTTTTAAAATTTGCTTTTGTTTCTTTTTCACACTTTGAAAAGTAGTCCTAATTTTTACAAATCTCAATTCAAGAATTTTATGCAGACCAAAACATTCAAATCCACTGTTTAAAAAGGCTCAACTGCTGACGTGAGTAGACCCTCTGAACACGCAGTATTCAGTTTCTTCATCATTACAAGAACCTATATTTGCACCTGTAACTGAGGATTCCAAAAATCCTGGCAGCTGCAAGAACCAAGGTAGGATAACAGCCATTTCCTTAAAAAAGAAATGCCAACAGTGGCCTTTGCCATACATAGAATGTAATGCAGTGTTTTGAAAAGTTATTAATACAAATTTCTATTAGTCCCTTAAAAATTCTTTTCTTTCGCGATGAATTTTCAGTTATACCACTAATTAGAAATTTACAAAGTGTTCAGCAACATGATGTTGAAATACTATGTTTTAATTGAAGAAATATGAGAAGATGCAATTACTTAATAATTGCATCTGAAAGTAATGTGTGCGGTCTGGTTTGGCCAAACCTACATCCTGGAAGTTTTTGAAAGATGTAAAAGAACCAACAAGCGCTTTCTTCATAAATAAGTCTCTGTTAGTATCTCAGTTATAAGAAGATTATGAAGTTCAATGTCAGGATGTCAGAATTGTCATGGAGCAGCCTAGGACTCTGCTGTTAACACCTGTTTTCCAAAGCCGCACAGACATTCAGTGCATCACCTATCAGACCTTCCCCTGAGCTCTGGCTGCCACATCGAACTTAGGTCATCTGTACCTAAATGAGCTGCAATAACTCACCTGGAGTAGCAGACATGACAAGCAACTGCTCTTTGTTTTAACAAAGAACTTGGATGTGAGACAATCTGTGACTGGCAGTTGTCTCATGTCAGTAATCATAACACGTTCCAAACACTGAGTAGGTAGACGACATCCACACAAAGGCAATAAGTACCTACCTATTAGTAGGTACAATTATTTTTCTCATTTTGTAGATGAGGAAACTAAAGCCTAAGAAGATTAAACAACTGGTCCAACATCACAAAGCGATACTCAGTCTCTGGTCCATTCTGCTTTCCACAAAGCGAAACCCACTTACTTACTCCCCATCAGCCAGACAGCCCCCAGCCAGAAACCTGATTTCAGGTGTTAAGACATGTCTAGGGCCAAAGCCTTCCTGAAGTCAAATTCCTTTTAACACTCTGACTTTGTGCTTGCCTTCATGAAGTGAATATCTGTGAATGGACTAGCTGGTGTTAAAGTGGAATGGACGCTCTTCTGAACTCCTGTCCCTGCATTTGGGGAAGGATAGTCAATAGGGGGATTGAGATGAGGGGGTGAAGTTGGGACACAATTCACACTGTGATCCATGTCTGCTAGAAATGGGCTGCTAAGGCTTGTAGAGAGGACAGAAAAATGATATTGTTATTTTGCAAAAAGGAATCTTAAAATACTGCCCTCTACCCAAGTGATTTTATGATCATCTTCACTTTTATTTTCTTCGAGATGGACTCTTGTTCTGTTGCCCAGGCTGGAGTGCAGTGGTGCAATCTTGGCTCACTGCAACCTCTACCTCCTGGGGTCAAGCACTTCTGCCTCAGCTTCCTGAGTAGCTGGGATTACAGGCATGTGCCATCATGCCCGGGTAATCTTTTTGTATTTTTATTTCACTATTTTGGCCAGGCTGACCTCAAATTCCTGACTTCAGGCGATTCACCTGCCTCAGCCTCCCAAAGTGTTGGGATTACAGGCGTGAGCCACCACGTCCGGTCCATCTTCACTTTTCACTATAAGTTTGGAATCATCAGGCAGCAGAACTGCACGGTGCCTTCTTAGCACACTGTCTCACCTCATGATTAAGACTGTGAAGTGGGAAGAGCAAGTCAGGGGACAGGTGGACTGAGCAAGGCTTGTGGGACCCTCATGGAAGCCACCTCAGTTCTTACCTCGCCAACCATTTTCACATCTTCCCGCCCATACCAATCCGGCTCATAGACTTCATGTAGTGATTCCGTGAGCTTCATGGAGGCCTCTTGCATGCCTAGTGTCGGAGAGAAACAACTCCTGTTACACAGAAATGGGTGAGGATTCTCTTCTCCCTTCCTCCACTTTTTTAAGTGAGAGAAAAATATTGACTACTTGCTAAACATTTAAGGAAAAATTATAAAGCCACAGCTGCTGCTTGTATCTGTTGTCCTATCTTTCTTTGAGGGTTTCTAAGACTTATCACATTGCGCATTTTCTATTATTCACTTGATACTGATAGATATGGGGTCTCAGGAAAAATCAACAAATATCCTACTCTGAAAACCACAATAATCATAATGTGTCCTATTATGTGTGCTATCACTTGCCAAGTGTTGTCAGATGCTAAGAACACTGGTCCATAAAACCGCAGAGTTCTCAAACTAAAATTAGTCCTAAATGAATTTAAATACAAGGCATAAAGCATTTTTAGAAGGGACTAGAAGTAAAAATTAATAGGATTATAGGGCATAACAGTCAAAAGTGGTTAAGTGGCCTAAAATGGTAAACATGGTTAAAGTGGTTAAATGGTTAAGTTTTAAGTGACCTAAAATTTTTACAAAGAGCAAAGAAAAAAATGTCATTTTCCAGTATAGTAAGCCCTTACTTAATGTCATCTATAGGTTCTTGCAAAGGGTAACTTTAATTGATATGAAGAATAATGAAACCCATTTTACCCAAGGCTAATTCATATAAATAAGAGTTAAGTTCCCGGGACATATTTTTCACAGACACATCACAAAACTTCTAACTAAAGGTCAACACACTTCTAATATTAAACATTGAAATAAATGAGAGCAGTACATACATTTAAGAAAGATTAATAAAAACAAGTAAGATAATTATTTACTTGCTTACTCCAGTTTAGGGTCATGGGTGACCAGATCCTCTCCTAGAGGCTCAGAGTACAAGATGGGAACCAGCCCTGGACAAGACGCGTATTACCGCAGCGCTCACTCACACACCCACACTCACTGACACGCCAGTAAACTTCACCTGTATATCTTTGGGACGTGGGAGGAAGTCAAAGTACTGAGAGAAAACCCAGTGTACAAATTCCACACAGACCGTGGCCCTGGCCGAGATTTTTTTTTCTCATCGTTATTATAACAATATGATGTTGAATGAAACTATGCTATTTGAAGACCTGCTGTATTATTTAAAACTATAAATGCAGTTTTAAATCAAAACTCTTAGAAATTTTAGGGTTCCTAAGCCTTTGGGTCTCAATTTTCATTAGGGATACATTTGATACGTTGCAAAACTATGGTTTGCAACATTAAAGAACAACATTAAAGATACATGCTTCTGAGCACAACATGGTGACATAAAGTATCACCCAGTCCTTTTTAGTCTCCCCCAAGGACCTCCTGCACAAAAGTTAATGTATGTACTGAAAAGTCAGGAAGACAGTTCATGGCTGAGAGCAAAACAAAGTGCCAGGAAGAGCTGGGGACTTGGAGACACGCCTCTGGCAGAAGACTCTCCCTGACAGCGGAAAGGTAGATACGAGCCTTGCTCAGTCCACCTGTCCCCTGACTTGCTCTTCCCACTTCACAGTCTTAATCATGAGGTGAGACAGTGTGCTAAGAAGGCACCGTACGGTTCTGCTCCCTGATGATTCCAAACTTAAGGGTGAAAAGTGAAGATGGGCCGGGCACGGTTGCTCATGCCTGTAATCTCAACACTTTGGGAGGTCGAGGCAGGTGAATTGCCTGAGGTCAGGAGTTCGAGATCAGCCTGACCAAAATAGTGAAATAAAAATACAAAAAAACATTAGCCAGGCATGGTGGCACACACCTGTAATCCCAGCTACTCAGGAAGCTGAGGCCAAGACATCAATGTGGCCAGGTCCCACCTAGCGAGGACTAGCAGGGATAAAAGGGGGCTGGAAACAGGGAGAGGAGAGGAAAATCAGAGCACTGTCATGAGAAATAAAAAACACATCCTGTAAACTTAAGGTCAGTGAATCCTAAGATGAAAATCATTTGTTAAACTGAAAACTTGACATCCTTGTTGGATTGGAGGTAGCTAATTCTGGGTTCAACTGAGAGAAAAGGACAAACTAAAAGATGTCTGAAATGACAGAAGTATATCCTTGAGAAATATGTATAAAAGTCCACATGTAACTTGGAGTTTCATAGCACTTGTGTTCTCTTTAGACACAGAACATCTCCCTTCCCTGTGGAGGCTACATTATCCCAAGTGTCCAAATTCACCCTCACCCAAGTACAAGCAAATCTCTATCAAGAAATATATCCCTCAAATTCATACCAAGGGTTAGTCACTAGTGGACCCCCTTCTATAATCCAGATGCCAAAAGACTTCTGGCATTTTCTTTAAATTTTTGTCTTAAGTCTGATGGAAACTATACATAGCTGTGTAGATAGGTTTTTAACAATGTCTTAAGAGAAGAAAAAGAAATTTGGCACTGTAGGCCAAATAACCTTTGTGATGAAAAAGAAAATCATGAATATAACCTTAAAATAAAATTATATAAGACTTTAATCATCAAGACTAAAAGCATGATGTTGCAGTAAATATACCTATTAACAGCCAAAAGTAACTACTAATTACAGGGTGGATAAGTGGTGATGCATCATTTGGACAGAAGCCATTTTGACATGGAAATTGTTTTGAGAACATCTCCTCCATAGGATGCACTTTAATGGATACACAGGTGAGAGGCTGCAAGCCTAGCTCCAGACTGGCAGAGCTTTTAGGGATTTAGGGATTACTCTGCTGACAGAGTGTGATGGGGGAAAAAAAAGCTAAAATACACCTTCCCTTCAGAGTAATTTGGCAACATCAAAGCAGCATAGGTGCTAAATGCTACCTCTGAGGTTGAATAATGTACAATATCCAAATTTTCTTAAAAGATTAGTGATTCCTAAAACTGTAAGACAAATGCCCAGCATCAGATATAGAAGGATTATTATTATTTTACTATTGGAAGGGAACCACTTCACTCTCTTCAAAATTTTGGACCTTCTCCAAGACATTTCATAAAATGTTGTCTATTCCCATTCGCAGCCAAATTTGTGAGCTTCTCTTTTCATCCTTTAAGACTTGTTGCATAGATTGCACTACTTTATACATACTCCTTGCTTAAATAGCCTGAGAGTATGTGTTTTAGTTAAAAATAACATCAGTTAAAATAAATAACCAGCAGCAAGGATAAACCATTAAAAGAACGTCTAAAATACTGCAAGTATCTAGCAGCTTTGTCCCATTGCTTAGAAGAGAGTTGTGTAAAAAGACAGCAGCTGCCTCAAAGGAAAGCAAGAGTGGGCATCTTTTTCTTAGACTCTCAAGGAGAACAAGGATGGGACCAAGAGTTGGAATAAAATAGGCAGTTGGTGAAGTAACTCAAGAATAGTCAACCCTACCCCTTAGTTATGCCTACACATAAGACACATAAACAAAAAACTATTAATGACACCACCTGCACTGTGCTCCATTTAGAGAAAGATCTGGCATGTTCATCATCCATGTGTCTGGCCCCCGCTGCATGTGCATGCCAGTGACTCCCAATTCTAAATTCTTACTCTACATCTCCACTTGGATGTCTTATTAATACCTCAAACTTCACATGTCAAAAACAAACTTTAAATTTTCCTGTCCAAACCTGCTTCGTCTCCTTTTCTCAGTTCTCATGAATGCCACCCAGTTGCTTCAGTTCGAAAACGGGAAGTCATCCCAGATTCATCCTCCCAAAGCTCAGTCACCAATTCCACCTGATTCTCAAATCCAGCCCCTTCCTTCCCTGCCCACTGCCCTTCCCTGGATTAGGTACTCATCACCTATGATTTAGATTAGATAACATAATCCACGTAACAGGGTTTAGCAAAGTAGCTGGCACAAGCTATTGTCAGCCATCCTAATACAAAATATTTTTGGAGGCAACGTAACAAAATAATTAAGACCATTATTTGCAATTAATCAGCCTTTGTTAAAAACTTGGTTCCATTACATGTGATCCGTGTGATTTTAGGCAAATTATTAATCACCTATAACCTCAGTTTTCCAAAGTGTAAAATACCAATAAATATACCTGCCACAAGGTTATAGGGAAAATTACATAAACTGAGGCATGTCAAATGCTTATCTCAGTGCCTAGCACATAAGTGCTCAATAAGTGTTAGCTAATAGTATTATTGAAGTATTGGACTAGACTTCTACTAAATCTCCATGCAGTTGCACTTCTTCTAGCCTGAATTCCACACAATCACAATAACTATTTTTCTAAAATGCTAATCTGATCATGGGACTTTTTCCCTTGCCTACAATAACTCTAACAATGACTCTCCTGTCTATTGATAGAATAAAATTCCCATATGATATGATACATGAAGCACTTCTTTATATAAATGCTGCCCGCCTTTCCATGTTTCATCCAGCTCAATTTTCTGCTTGCATCTAACTGCTCTGTTTGTTCCCTCAAGAACCCATGCTTCCTTCTGCTTCCTGGTCCAGTTGTTTCTTCCACCTGCAATGTCCCTCTGAAATCTATCTTTCTCTAGAAAACCTAACCATTTGATGGCCACCTATGACCCCACTTCTTGGGTTCATTCAAATGTAAGTTCCTTGGAAGAACCATTCGTGCCCCAGTCTCTTGCCTCTCCTAAGGTGGGAGTCTGTCCTCTCTTATGATGGCACTCAATGCACGTATCTATTAAAATACCTATTACTATGCCCATCTGGCCTTTTTTATTTAACTGTCTCCCCACTCTGTTGTGAGCTCCTTGCAAGCAGGCACTATGTCTTGTTCATCTCTGCATCTCCCTGTCCTAGAACAGTGTCAGGTGCACAAATGGTGCTCCAGACGTGTTTGCTGCTAAAATGAATGCAAGCATAAGATCTGCCTCACAAAGCCTAAGCATCCGCAGAAATCATAAAGACCCACAGAGGAGAAGCCACCCAGAGATCAGTCATAATGAAATGATTAGAATTCATTTAACCCAACTTCACAGAATCCCAGTTTTGGGGTCTTTGGGAGCTTCTGAGAGACATGAAGCACTTCATAGATGAGGAACCCAAAGCAACTAAGAGACTTAATGATTTTCCCACAATTGCGACAGGACCCATGACTCTCCAGGGCTAGATATCACTTTCTCCCATGCTGCCCTGATGCTACCTGCATGACAGCAGGGTTAGTTAGCCAGAGTTGTCCTTGTGAAAACAAGAAAAATTACCCATGAAAACCTTTGAAAATGTAAATTATGATCTACTTAAGGCATTGATATGGTTTGGCTCTGTGTCCTTACCCAAATCCCACCTTGAATTGTAATAATCTCCATGTGTTGTGGGAGGGACCCGGTGGGAGGTAACTGATCATGCGGGTGAGTTTCTCCTGTGCTGTTCTTGTGATAGTGAGTAAGTCTCATGAGATCCGATGGTTTGATAAAAGTGAGTTCCCCTGTACATACTCTGTCTTGCCTGCTACCACGCAAGACATGCCTTTGCCCCTCCTTTGCCTTCCGCCATGATTGTGAGGTCTCTCCAGCCATGTGGAACTGTGAGTCCATTAAACCTCTTTTTCTTTATAAATTATCCAGTCTAGGGGCATGACTTTATTAGCAGTGTGAGAACAGACTAACACAGGCATATACCTTGTTTTCAAGTTTGGTCCCAAAACCCAAAATGTGTTCCCAGGAACACTCCTCATTCTTCACAAGGCTTTGAGAAGAGAGAAGGGTCCTGCAGTCAAAAAACTCAGAATTCCTGCCTGTCCCACGGGATTTCTGGAGTTGACTTTAGCATATTAAGGGCTCTGAGAAACTCAGTAGTAGCCTGTTTAAAACTTCATTCCAATCAGCTATGGACAAAGTAATCTAAACAGAGATCTCTTTTTTGGAGCATCACTTGTTAACATAGTCAATCAGCAAACCCAAGGTGGGGAAAAGCTGATAGAATTCCTTTCTCCTTCATATGGAGCCATGGCCACTAGCCCTGGAGTGCAGGCGCAGTCTGCCAAAAAGGCTTATTTGATGCTTTACCCAGCTTTTCTCCGGAGCTCAAGCCTCACCCTCAGGGAATTCTTCTAGATCACATTAAGGAAAACAATTATGCCAGTCTTTATAAAGCAGCACGCTTTATAAGCAGCACAGACCAAATTGAATAGACTTGGGAAAGAGAACTCATTTTTTCATTCAACAAACTTATCCACATTTTCAAAAAATCAACTACCCAGAAAAAGTCCTATGCTAGAAATAATGTATGATTTCTGTGTTCAAATCCTAAATCAATAATAAAAGAAATACCTAGAGTGGCTTCTGTTTTCCGACTGAACTGTTACAAATACTTAAGGTTGATTTGGGAGTAATTAATGATGAGCTCCATCAAGCTGTGGAAGTTAAATTCTCTGAGACTTACTTCTTTGCAAATGTAAAATCAAGTTAATGACATTGATAATATGGCTATGTTGGGAAGTTAGAAACAGGTAATGTGCCTAAAATGCTCAGCACAGACTCTAGCACATAGTAAGTGCTCACGAAAAAGTAATAGTAGTAGGCTGCCATTATCTCATTGTATAGATGAACTCTGACTTGTGAAACTGATGCCTACTATTGGTCATGTAGTTCAAAGGCAGTAAAAGACAATAGATAAAACCAGGGCTCTGGAGAAACACAGAACGAAATATGCAATCTGGTCTTGTTGTTTTCTTGGCATGCAACTTTGGATGAGCTATTTAAACTCTGTTTAAAAAATCACTTTTTCTTTTTCTTTCTTTCTTTTTTTTTTGAGACAGGGTCTCACTCTGTCACCCAGGCTGGAGTGCAGTGGCATGATCTCCGCTCACTGCAACCTTCACCCTGGTTCAAGCAATTCTCCTGCCTCAGCCTCCTGAGTAGCTGGGACTACAGGCATGTGCCACCACACCTGACTAATTTTTGTATTTTCAGTAGAGATGGGGTTTTGCCATGTTGCCCAGGCTGGTCTTGAACTCCTGGCCTAAAGTGAGCCCCTCACCTTGGCCTCCCAAAGTGCTCGGATTAAAGGTGGTGTGAGCCACTGTGCCTGGCAGTAACTCACTTTTCTTATTGATAAAATGAAGATAATAAAACTACCTGCCTTATAGAGCTGTCATGAGAATTAAAATGCTATGCCTGGACTATAAAATTCATAAATATATTTTAGTTTCAAAATCAATTTTGCCAATTTTTATTATTTTGGCCATTTTATTATTATTATATTTTTATTATTTCATTATTTAATAACATGTTTGTATTCAGTTTTACACATCCACATTAAAACTGTGAGAATAAATTCTTAGAATGAAACTGGTATGTCAAAAAGCATACCAAATAAATAAATAAAAGTTTTTACTAACTGCTCTCCAAAAAAGCTATCCTCCTGGCAATACATGAATGGAGTCCACTTCCCAGAGCTTTACCAGTACTAAATACAGCAGTATTTTATTTGTAATGTCTTTGAACATTTGGAGGAAAAATGATAAAATCTTCTTTTCGACGCTACTTAATATTCTTTGATTATTCATGAGGATAAGGCTTTTTTGTGTTTATCACCCATCTATAGTTCTTCTTTGGCTAATTTTTCCTTAGAGTTTTCTGCCCAATTTTAATTTAACCAATTGACCTTCATTTAGTCTACTCACTGAGCTCTTTATATCTTGATTTACTTTCATTAACTATGTTGCCAAAATGGTGTTTTTAAAAAACATATTAAGGTCTACATACTTATGAGGTCAAATTTCTCCATCTCTATGGAGAGATTTATGGGTTTCTGCCTTGCGAGTAACCCTTATAAAGACCTCTAGAGCCTGGAGACTAAATTTACTGTATTTTTTTCTAGTACTTTAGCACATTTCTTTGCATAGTGATACATGGCAGACACACCTGACAGTGATAACTTAAGCATACCCTGAGAATCACCCTGTATGGTAGATGCACCTGAATATGTGCTCAGAGTTCTGAGCTAAGAAATCTGGGAGTGGCCAACCCAGAGATTCATTCCTTGTCTACAAGGAACATCTGAGCCCTGAGCCTGTCCCGTGGAAGGTGAGCCATACAGGGGATTGAGGCCATGTGTTTTGGGTTAAACGAAGGTTGCCAGGTGGAGGTTGTTAGGTAGAGGGTGCTAAGCGAAAATGTTACAGAAACTGCATTGCTTTTTGCAAATGGATGCAGTTCTCCTGCCCAGCCTGCCACCACTTGGCGGTGCGATACTCCTGCCCAGCCCTGCCATGATTGGGCCCACTCTGTATGTAAGTTTCCCACTAATAAAATCCTGTGTCTTGTTTGCTGACTCTGGTTCCCTTTTTCGGCCTTTTGAACCTGGTGCCATCCCTACTGAAGTTAATTGAGTCCAGTACAACATATTTACATCTTTACTATATCTGGAATTAGGAAGGAGGGAGTAAAGTGTGAGGTTGAGAATTTCACTGTTTTCTAAGTGTTTGGTCAGTTTTCCAATACCCTTTGTCAGATGATCCATTCTTTCCCCACAAAATCTGCCTTATGATACATCATATCCATGGGCACACTTGGCTGTGACTCAGGGCAGGCAGCGTGATGATGGATAGCAGGCACAGGCTGAGCCCACCTTCCTATTGCTCTCTTCCCCCTCCTCCAGTGGCCTCATTTCCTTGCCTTACATGGCTGAGTCCCAGAAACTCATGCCGGGGCCTCTCTATGCCCGTGCATTGCATGTCGGTAGGGCTGCAAGTGCTGCTAGTCCACACAAGTCACAGCCAGTCCAGGGCCATGTTTGCTGATCATCTTCCACCTGCCTCTGCCACCATGTCTTGCCCCTTCCAGTGAGAGGGCTTAGGTGAGAGTCTGTGAGTGCTCCACTCTTGGGATGTGGTCTCCCTCAGGAGGTAAGCCAGCTGCAGCTTTTCTTAAACAAGGTCTCAGGCTCACTCTAAGAAATTTTCCTGGAAAGCTTTGGCATGTAGGTGGCATTTATTTCTAGTTTCCAGCATAAGGGCACACATATTTTTTCCTTATATATTCTGATTATCATTTCAATGGGAATTTGGGGGTGGGTGGAATGGACCACCTGTGTTCAAGCACCCATCTTGCCAGGAAGCCAAATGGCTTTGTAATTAACACTTAATCCTGTCACTCATGAATTCCAAGAACAACCTGTGCTTAGTAACATGCAGTAAACAACTCATACACATTACCTTTGATTGCTGCTAAATATCCTCGGAGTTCTCGCTGAAGTCTGGTACCCTCTGCCTAAAAAACACAAGCACAGATGCTAAACATCTAGTCTATATTTTGCATGAAAACATCTAAGAAGTGTTAAGTCTCAAAGTTACTATTGCCAGAATCTCATTCTTGAAAAAAACATAAATATGTGGACACAGACTAAACAAGGCAATAATGTCCATCAGTCTAGATATTTATAGAAATTTCATTCACTTCAAAGAGCAAAAGGAGAAGGCAAGATTTTGCTATTAGACAATACAATTCATTACACAGCCTCTAATTCAAGAGCTATCAAATTTCTAGATTCTGACACATGGGTTATAATAGTAGGGAAGTGATCACCATTATCTAATATGGTAGCCACAAGCCACATATGGCTGTGAGTACTTGCAATTGAGACATACTGTAATGGTATTTTCCATTTACAGTGTAAGTATATTTTATACAACAGATTTTAGAGACTGAGTACCAAAAAAAAAAAAAAAAAAAAACCTCATTAATTTTATACAGATTACATGTTAAAACGATAATATTTTGGGTCTATTGAGTTAAACTACATTATTAAAATTTCACCTCTTTCTTTTCACTTTAAGGATGTAGCCACTAGAAAATTCTAAACTATGTAGTTTGCATTATATTTTTATTGGACTGCACTGAAATAGAGAAACTGTTAAATTGTAAATGTTGACACATGAATGCCTGTTTTGGTTTGGATACCTTTTTAGAAACTCCGAGACTCTCTGAAACTAGGATGAGACTGCAAATAGTTTACTTTGGAGTTAATCAAAGAAATGCCAATAGGAGAGTAGAGAAGCGAGGAAAAGAAGGGAAGACAGCGGATACAGGGAGCATTATCAAGCAAGTTACCACTGTGGGCAACTGGACCTCAGTTCCCCTGGGGAACTCTGGAAGACAGTGTCAATGAAACACCCTATAGATTCCCTAACTGAAAGGCAAGGAAGCTGAGGCGTTTATCCAATATCTCCTGTCAGCTATGTTTCTAGAGCTGCTCCTAGGGGACACTAATTCCCCAATACATCTACATAGGGGCAGAGAGGGCTCCAGAAACCAGAGAAGCCCTCAGGCAAAGAGTTACCAATGCTGGCAAGTCAGTCTGGTGGGCTCAGAAAAAGTAGGTACTAGGGGCATATGTCTGAGCACCAACAGTAGCTTCTATGATTTTACAACTGAAAATCTATTTAAAACATGCATGCATTTTAATTGCATAGTCATTTAACAAAATTGCAGAGAGCTAGCATACAGGACTCCACCTTGAGCTCAATAATTTCAATAGTCATGTTCAATTTAACAAACACTGTTAGTATTTGCCCAAAAGAGTGGTGGTGGGGGGACCCTCTTTCCTCATTATCATCTAGTGGGGGAGCTAAAATATGTAAGCAAAAAAAGAAAAAAAGAAAAAAATGCACTGCAAGGCAGATTACATTTAGCATTGCAACCGCCATTCAAAGTGTTGGAGTACAAAAACAAATGCCCATCACATTTAAAGATAATGATTAATACAAAGAAACTGAAAAGAAATAAGACTATGCTTGACAGCAAAAGGGATTCTGAATTAGGATATTTTCCATATAACACTTGCATTGTGCAGGTATAGTGACATTATTTCTTTGAAATCTATGCAACACTGAGGTGAGGTATTCTGTATTTGAGTAAAGCTCAGGTTATTTTTGTAGCTCTATAAATCCAGTTACTACCAGACAAAAGCTTAGGATGAGTCCGTTTGCTGGCACATATGAACTTCAAACACAATGGTTCTATCAGAATGGCAAAGCAGAAATCAAAGTACTAAACAATTGACTCCCTTTCTAGTGTCTCAACATGGTTTTAAATCAAAACTCAAGCTTTCTATTCTCTTGTTGAAACACTCAGAAGTTTGTGTGATGGCAAATTCCATCAGCTAGAGAAAATAAAGCAAATCATGGTGGGGTTCCAAACAGCAAAGTGTAGTAGAAAACTATTTCCAGAGAGAGGAAGAGGAGAATAAAGAGAAAATGCTCATGATAAACACTTGAGTAAAAGTAGACAATGAAGAGGACCCAGAGAAGTCAGGATGAAGTCCTCAAAACCACCAAGAAAAGTATATTGGAACAAAAGAAGTGGGTCTCTCCCCTTCTAAATATCCATTATGTGAGGGCATTGTGTCACATTCTGAGTATATAAAAAGTGGAAAAAATATGGCTTTGATATAATGTCATATATTAATTTTGGTAGATTTTATTATTGTCAATCTATGCTGCACCTCCCTACCAGATCTGTCACTGGAGAAAGATCATACTTCCTGCCTCAGCAACATCAGGCTTGGCTGTAGGATTTGACTTAGCCAATGAAACATGAGTGGAAGTTACATGTCCAACTTTCAAGCTGAAGCTATAAGAGCCATCACATGCTCCTGCCATTTCTTTCCTCTCCCCATACAGAATTTGTTTCTTCAATCTGGATCCCAGAGTGAAGGGACCACAGAGCACAGCCACCACCTGCATTTTCATGAGTGAGAAACCTACCTCCATTGTTGAAAGCCACCGAGACATTGCTACCATGGCATAAACCTAGCCCAAACTTCCGATAAAATGATTCACCATCAACAGAGGAAATGCCAAAATGTGGAGAGAAGCTGAAATCTAACGAATAAAAAGCCCACTCGAGTTAGTGAACAGAAAGGGACTAATGGCATTTACAGAAACATTTCAGAAAAATCAAACTGGAAAGATTAAGGACAAACTGAATGGTTCACAAATGGAAGCCCAAGTGGTGGCCAAGCAATGGAAAGAGACAGAATGGAACTGAGAGAGAAGCAAGCTCCAGCATCATTTGTCCCATCATATTTCAGACAATTTCAGAGAGAATAATATCTGAAATTTACCTAGACAAATGTAGACCCAAACCAATCTAAAGCCTAAAAACCCTAAAAGGTACAATTAGGAGGGCTTGAATCCATTAAGACCACATTTCTCAAACTATATAATTGTAGAATCTGGGGGCATTTAGTGGTTTGTCTAGGGCACATACATCCACAAAACAAAGCTAAAAGATCTCTCTGGAACATCAGTTTCTTGAGGTGAAGGGAAAGAAATGGAAGAGAAACCATTATTTTACAACCACTAAGCCACCTCTTATGAAGTCGAATAAAAAAACAGCATGGGAATGAAACACAGAACTTCACAGATTTCTGCTGCTTTCAGCTGCTGCTTTAGGATTCTGCTGTACCAGTCATGGTCCTTCCATGGAAATGTGTGAGGGACACCGAGTTAAGCAAGGCTTACTTCTCACCCAGAAAGATGTGTTCCCTCAGTTACACAGAGCCGGCCATGAAAAGGGATGGTTATGAGTCACCAGGATTGCTCAGAATATCCAGAAATAGCAAAAAAGTAGCAGTGAAAGGCATTCTTTTCTCAAATGTTGAAGGAATAAAGTTATATCAAATTAACCCCACAATTAACTAATTGCCTTTTCCTTCAGTAGAAATAAAGTGAAATAATTCAGCCTCCAATCCATATACTGGATTCATCTTGTCAAAGGGAAGGACTGCAGACTTTTTTTTTTTTTTTTTTATGAAATAAGAAATCCAGAAGAGATTTTTTATATAAGAGTGGAACACAGTTCAAAATTGTGCAATAATTACTTAATAAATGAGTTCAATTTAAGCAGATAAACTAAAGGCTGATTTAAACGACTTTCTTCTTTTCCAATTATTAAAATTCTTAATTTTCCCCATAAGTATTTGGGTTTCAAGAACCACAGTAATAGCCACACTTAATTTCATGTAAATTTCGACCTTAATCAAAAAGGTAAAAAGCTCTGGAGAAAAATCCTCCACTTACAATATGCCATAAAGTAGTTTTTTCTATACAAAACTTATTGCATAACAAAATTTCCTTAAGATCATTATTCTGCAGGAATAGCAGATGTTTGAAAGTAAACAAATTCTTATAACATTGCTCAGATTTCACTGAATTTGAAGTTCATTCCAAATTCCTTTGTAAAGTATCATTTTAGTAATTCAGCTGTGAATTATGTACTGCACATGTGTGTGCAGAAAACAAAGTTTTCTGCACCCTTGAGATTATATGCCTGTATTTTCCCTTCTTGTTTCTTTATATCGTTTTCTACAAGATATCAGGAAACTATTGTTCTATGTCCTGGTCACAGGGATCATGGCAACAGGAGGGCAGGGGGGTCTATTATAATTAAGTTGTCTGAATTGCCTAGTAATACTCCTCTTTGGAGAAGATCCAACTGCATGAAGATGCAATGAGTACGGGAAATTACTGAGTCAAGCTTTTTGTTTGTTTGTTTGTTTACATACACTGAATTTTGAAGCCCTGCAATATACTAATATTAGTAAATACATATGCCAAGACTTCAAGAGTCTTGAAAAAGGTATAATTTTGTTAGTTTACCTTTAACCTAGTTATTTCTGCCCAGAAGAAAGAAACCATACTTGAGACATTAATTTAATTTAGTTGCGGACAAAATTCATAGAATGAATTAGTGATTCCTAAGGAACTAATAGAGCAGCAGCAACCACTGCACAATTTAGGGGCACCATTCCTACATACTACCATGTGCATGACACCCCGGGGTGGGGATGTGCATCACTATAGCCCCAACTGCACAAGAAAAACCAAACCCTGTGGATTTTATTAGTAAGGTTAAGCAGGTCTGGAAAATACCTCAAACGATAGGCATTTAATACCTGTTAAACAGGCAATAGTCCGTTGAATTGGCTTTTTTTTTTGGGCAGGGGGCAGAGTCTCGCTCTGTCGCCCGGACTGGAGTGCAGTGGCCGGATCTCAGCTCACTGCAAGCTCTGCCTCCCGGGTTTACGCCATTCTCCTGCCTCAGCCTCCCGAGTAGCTGGGACTACAGGCGCCTGCCACCTCGCCCGGCTAGTTTTTGTATTTTTAGTAGAGACGGGGTTTCACCGTGTTAGCCAGGATGGTCTCGATCTCCTGACCTCGTGATCTGCCCGTCTCGGCCTCCCAAAGTGCTGGGATTACAGGCTTGAGCCACCGCGCCCAGCGAATTGGCTTGTTAATATATGGTCAGTGTAGCACTGACTTATCTTTATAAGTAATTTTTGTTATAAAAAGAAAAGGAAAGACAAGAGGAAGAAAATATCACACACAGTATGCAAAAATGTTTCATTAAGTTGCCTCTCCAACTCAGAAACTGTGAGCTGACATTTTAAAAAGGGCTCAGGTGGAAAGCCAGCAGTACTAACATCTGCATGAAAGGTGGATCTTAGGAGACAACTTCATAAAGTTGTAATTTTACAAAGGTGAGTCCTGTCATCTCATCTGTGATCATAAGCCTATAGACATTCCCAGAGTTACATTATCATTTTTGGCCTTTGATGACATTTTTCTCTTGAAAATGGCTGAAGTAACATATCAAAATTAAAACTGGCTCAATTTCTCAGAGTTCAGACAGGTTAACTCAATCTTGAAAGCAATGATAATAAATTTGCTGATCATTTTTGAAGCTTAGAGGAAAATTAGATTATCAAGGAGATGAGATTTAATGAGCCCATAATCAGCACCTTGATTAACAGATGACTAATAACATAATATCTGAATCCACTTACGATCAAAGACATTAGGCCACTGAGCACTACAGGCACTCCTGGTTTGTTAAGAAATAGAGCTCTCCCTATGAAAAGTTCAGGTGCTGTTAAATGGGAAGATGAGAGTTTTTCATAAGTAAAAGCACCAGGGTCTCTGAAATTTACATTTCTGTTTCCTTGCTTTGAGCTCTTTGCACTATCAGAGCTGTCTGTCATTAAGAAGCCAGCACTGACTTCATAAAACAGCTTCTCTTTTTTTATTTCTTTTTTTCACAGATATTAATGCAGAGGCTACAAGACAGAGATGAAATAAGACTGGATATTTGCAGTCATATTCCTGGGATGGTAAGGCAGGGAGTGCATGGAAGGAAGAGAAATGTCAAAGAGAACATCTCAGTTTCTACAATTTTATCCAAGATTCGTGGCCCAGTTTCCAACTATCCCTGTCACCAATTCCAAGAATATCTACGATCTGAAAACTGATTATCACATACTTTCTAGTTTCAACAAAACAGTATCGAATTATGATATATCAAAATATATCATAATTATGGAAGTATAGTGACATCATCATAATCACATGTACAATCTCTCCATTTATTTCCCTTAAGCCAGTCAACTTTTTTGAATTTATACAGATCTCCATTCAGATCTTCTGGAAAAGCTAACCCATATTGTGTTAAACAGCCATTAAATCATCACAGCATGCAGACTGGATATAGCTGGAAGATCTGCTTTATTGCCTTGAATTTGTGACCCTTGAAAAACCACTCAGTTGTTTTTCTCTCTGTGTGTGTGTGAGGAGACTTGACTTACAAGGTGCATTACGGGCATGATTTAAAATCTTAATAGCTAGAGCACAGTATTGAATATATTGGTAGGGGAGGGGCATAGAGAACTGACCCAAAAATCAAGGGAGACTTTAAAGGAGCTCCACTTCCAGCAGCAAGTCCTCCTGTGACTTGCTGCTCAGTGTCCCCTGCTGTGGGTATAGATGCTAGCTCTATCTATAACATTCTGTCGTGACCAAATCAGACAGCAAGTACAAGGACTAGAAAAACAACTGCTGTGTCAAGGCACAGAGATGCACTGATGGTAGAGAAGGAAGAGCCTTGGCTATCATTATTCCAGGCCTAATCAACAGCCAGAACATTTCTGAAACTGCCATTTATGATGTCTGTGTTAGTTTGCTTGGGCTGCCACAACACAAAACCACAGACCAGGTGGCTTTCTCACAGTTCTGGAGGCTGAAAGTCTAAGATCAAGGTGTTGGCAGGTGCAATTTCCCCCCATGGCCTCTCTCCTTGGCTCGCAGATGACCACCTTCTTGCTGTGTCCTCATGTGACTTTTTGTCTGTGAGCATGTGTCCCTGTTGCCTCTCCCTCTTCTTATGAGGACACCAGTCCTGCTGGATTAGGGCTCAGGTATATGACCTCACTCAACCTTAATCACCTCCTTAATGACAAAACAGTCACATTCTGAGGTAGTGGGGATTAGGAATTCAGCTAATGACTCTGAGGAGAACATAAATCAGTCCATGATGCAACAATGAAAGTTTTTGATCTGGCAAAACAATCACAAAGTCTAACACCTACTGAGTGGCCACTTTGATCCAGGCATTGTTCTAAGTTTCACAACTCTGTTAGCTCATACTCCTCACAATAATTGCATATGGTTGGCACATATGAGAAAACGGAGGCACAGAGACTGAGAACTTGCCCAAAGTCACACATCTAATAGGTGGCAAGCCAGAACTGGAATCCAGGTAGGCTGAATTATTTTAGCCCTATGATCCACCTCAAGAGCCCACCAGCTTGATCCCTGCTCTCCCACCTCTCTGCCCCAGGGTATAAAGGATGATGAAGGAGAAAGCTGCCCAACAAGAAGCAACTGTTGATAAATGAGGATAAGGTAACTAAATGCACCATTCTCCATGCTCTCAGGATATAGTACTCATCTGTAAATAAAGATATCAATTGTTCACTAGTTTTTCTCAAAGGCCCACAATTCCACGGAGTTTATTAGATGTGATTCATATCACATAGTGGTTAAGTCTACGGGCTCTGAGATCACACTTCCTGGCCTTAAAATCTAAGCTCTGCCACTTCTAACCATACAACTTGGGGCAAGTTACTTAATCTCTCTAGGTCTCTGATTTCCTCATCTATTAAATGAAGATGGTAACAATACCCACCACCTAGAGCTATCATGAAGGTTGAGGGAGTCCAGTTATATAAAGTATCTGCTGAGTGCCTGGCACATATCATGCACTCCAGAAGTGCTGGATAACACTATTATCATTCCACTAACACTTTGTAAATGACAAATTATGCAAAGGGTAGGTGTTTCACAAATGCTTGATTGACCTAAGTTCTGCTACATGTCATATTGCAAATGAATATCTTCGTGAGGAAGATGCATGATGAAAAACCTTCCCAGGCCGGGCGCGGTGGCTCAAGCCTGTAATCCCAGCACTTTGGGAGGCCGAGACAGGCGGATCACGAGGTCAGGAGTTCAAGACTATCCTGGCTAACACGGTGAAACCCCGTCTCTACTAAAAAAATACAAAAAAAGCTAGCCGGGCGAGGTGGCTGGCGCCTGTAGTCCCAGCTACTCGGGAGGCTGAGGCAGGAGAATGGCGTAAACCCAGGAGGCGGAGCTTGCAGTGAGCTGAGATCCGGCCACTGCAGTCCAGCCGGGTGACAGAGCGAGACTCCGTCTCAAAAAAAAAAAAAAAAGAAAGAAAAGAAAAACCTTCCCAAAACAAGCTACTTGGGAATTTATAATGCTTCCTTGTTTTTTTCATTTGTAGTTTTAAGTATCAAAGACACAGTTATGTTTTTCAGAAAGTTATTTTATAGCTTTGAATATTGCAGTAATAGAGGCTCCTAGAGTATACAAGAATAATTTATGCAGATATAAAAGAACCAACTAACAATGGATATGAGAAAAATCAACCCAATACGATAGACTACTGCCTGAGGAAACAAGAAAGCATGAATACTAAAGGAAAAAAGAAAATTAAGTTCATTTCCAAAATGAAAACTTTTATGACATATACTCAGTTTTCTCATGTAAAACAATTATAATTATGTATTGCCATGAGAATCAAGTAGCTAATATACAAAACGCTTTCTAAATGTCAAAGCCCTACTTGTAGAAAGTCTTCAATATAAAAACACTTTGTCACTGCTTTTGCCTAAGTCCGTCAAATAAGGCTTGGAAATGTTGAAATTGTTAAAGCTCCTTGGAAGATCCTTATAACTAATCAGGTTTGGGAACATATTCGAGCAGATGTGCAATCAAAAAAGGCATTATCTTTATTATATGTGTGCAATCTCAGGCTTATAACCGAGTGGTTAACATCATAGAATGACTCTTTAGAGACACAAGTCAAATGTGTGACCTGACTCATAAGTCTGAAATAGGACCCAGGAATCTGTATTTTTAAAAAGCCTCCAGGTGATGGTTATTGGGAAACTTTAATTTTTCACTCTGTCTGTCACTTAACGGACACTTAAGTGTGCATATAGCTCTAGTATGAGATTGCTAAAAAGACACTTAAAAATATGCCTGGTTCCATGTTTCAGTCAGTCACCGTAAGACATTCCTTCTAATGTATGTCATTCCTTTAGATTGCTATGCTAATGGAAAAATCCATGGTGGGGCTTACAAGGTGACTTATAAGAGAGAATCACCATCAATGGGAACCAATAAAACTCATGCAAATCTAAAAACCAACTGTAGCTCATTTCTGCAGATTTCAAAACCATTTCCGATAGTCTCCCTGGGCTTGGATGACAGACATGCCTCATTCTCTGCATCCCATTACCAGAATGGTACAGTTAACCTGGGAATCATTTAGACAGATACATCCAACTAAATAATGAGCTTAATTCACAAGGGAAGTGGCAAATATATAGAATTAGTCTCTAAATAAATGCTGAGGAATGGGACTCTAAACCCTCCCTAGTTGGCATGGTTAATTAATATTGTAGAGTAAAATGCAATTAAAGTGGGTAACAGAATAGAACAGATAAAAGGAAACCATCAGAGAAATAACATGAAGAGCTTCCTCTAGGAGTGATTTCTTAAAATGGGGACAAGCTTCATAGGAAATGGCACAGCAATGCCTGTGACATCTGCAATTTGACTGGGTCAATTTTTAGCTCCGTTTAAACTAAGGCTTTTCATTTAGATAGGCTAGAACTGAAGAGATATTCTTACTAATGAAATAAAATAAATAAGAATAAAGAGGTTAACAGATAAACAAGTTCAACAAATGTAACAAGTTTTAGTTTTCTTCCTCACATCTGGCACCATGGACAGCAACACCCTAGCATTCCCATGAAGTAGGCAGACTTATTTGCCAGTGAGCAGAGAGATTTATTGGATGTGTTGGAAATGAAATAAATAGAAAGACTATAGATAAATGCAGAACAGTTTGAAAAGCAAGGGCCGTTACATTCTTTTGACACCTACAGGTTTCCACTATCTGCTCCCTCCCACAGAAGTCAATTTTATTGGCAATCATAGTGGTTTATACTTATATTTTAAAAACTTTAAATCAAGATTGTATAATCAAAACACATATTTCCTATAAGAATAATATTGCCAAGGAGAGTGGCAATCTTAACTAAGAACTCAGTGGCCACATTCCCTTGTTTTTTGTCATATAATGAATACAACTATATCTAAATTAAACTAAGAATCTCATAGCCAATCACCTAACAATTTCATGACTATTTAGCATGCTGTGTGAGCAGCTTTACAGGGTGATGATTTTTGCAGAAATGAACAGGAGATACCCATTGAACCTGGGAAGTCTAGCTGAAAATGGGATTGTGAAAAGGTATAGAAATCATTTCTTCTAAGAATACCAATTGGGGTGAGAGAATACTCATGCACTAATGATAAGTGATGAAACTAGGATATCAAAATATATGATAATTATAGAAGTATAGTGACATCATCAAGAGATTCTGTATCTTTTTCCTACTACTTTAATTGCTTCAAAAGAAAGAAGACTTTTGTGCACTAGACCACAAGCTTGACCAAAACAGAAATTTTTCTCTAAATTGTTCATGAGTCAGTGAAGAATCCTTTTGGTAAAGAATAAATTCTATAGGGAATTTATTCTCTCTTACCTTAAATAAAGTGTCCTGCTCCAATCTCAAGTCAATTCCTCAGCTGTGTTTTAGATACCATCTCCTCCTGCCTACTCGAGGACACAGATCAGCTGTTCTCCCCTTTGTCTGATGAATCACCACATTTTCATTCTGGACTAAATGAGTCCCTTTAGTACACAGATATTTCTGCCTTCTTAAGAAAATGTTCTTTTGACCCTCACTCCTTCTCCCAGCTATAGTTTTGGTCTTTGACTGCACTTTGCTTCAAAAGGCAAAACTTGAAAATTGCTGCCTCCAGGCCTCTAAAAACCATTCCCTTTGCTCTGCTTATTCTTGCCTTACTTGGTTTTCCTTCTACAGCTCTCATCATTTTCTAGTAGACAGTATAATCTACTTATTAATTGTGCTCTATTTATTGTCTGCTTCCCTGGTTTAGAAGTAAGATCCACAATGGTAATGACCTTTGTCTGTCTTGTTCACCGAAGTTTCTGGAATACCTAGATCAATTCCTGGTATGCAGAGCACACTCAGTAAACCCATAGCAAATGCATGCCTCAGTAGTTACCTGCTATTGTTTTAAATGGGCCTCCACATGATATCATCTATCAAATAACGTAAAAACTTCCTTAACAGTTAATACTAAGATGAAACACTTTAAAATTTGGAAAATATTTACACAATAAGATGGTTTTCAATATTAAAGAACCCCTGCAGAAAATTATAGCTACAACTAAGAGTATATGCTATGGTTTCAATAACCTTGCCAAAACTCACATTGAAATTTAATTGCTGTTGTAACAGTGTTGAGAGGTAGGATTTTTACGAGGTGATTAGGCCATGGTGGCTTCACCTTCATGAATGGATTAATGCCATTATCATGTGAGTGGTCTAGTTATCATGGGAGTGGGCTCCTGGTATGAAAGATGAGTTTGGCCTGATTTCTTCTCTGTTTTGTGCACTTGCTTTCACCTTCTGTCCTTCCACCAATGTCTGAGCAGATGCTGATGCCATGCCCGTGGTCTTCTTAGCCTCCAGACTGTGAGAAATAAATTTTTCTTTATAAATTACCCAGTCAGTGGTATTCTATTGTAGCAGCAGACTAAGACAGAAAATTTATACCAGGAAGTGGGACTGTTGCTATAAAAAATACCTGAAAATGCAGAAGAAGCTTTAGAATTGGGTAATGGATAGAGGCTGGAAGAGTTTGGAGCAGGCTAAAAAGAGCCTTTATGGCTGTGAACAGAGCATTAAAGGTGATTCTTGTGAGGGCTCAGAAGAGGAGAGCTGTAGGAAAAACCTGAATCTCCTTAGAGATTACTTATGTGGTTGTGACAAGAATTATGGTAAAAATATGGACAGTAAAGGCCATTCTGGTCAGTAAAAATATGGACAGTAAAGGCCATTCTCAGACAAAAAAAGAGGAACAAGGCGTTGGAACCTGAAGAAAGGGGAATCCTTGTTATACAGTAACAAAGACCTTAGCTGAATTGTGTCCATGCCCTGTGGTCTTTATGGAATGTAGAAATTTAGGGTGATTGATATGGTTTGGATTTCTGTCCACACCCAAATCTCATGTTGAACAATAATCCCCAATGTTGGAGGAGGGACCTGTTGGGAGGTGACTGGATCATGGGGGTGGACTTCCCCTTTGCTATTCTCATGATAATAGCGACTTCTCGTGAAATCTGACTGTTTAAAAGTGTGTGTAGCACTTCCTCCTTCACTCTCTTCCTCCTGCTCCAGACAAGTAAGATATGTGTCCTTCCTTTTCACCCTCCACCATGATTGTAAGTTTCCAGAGGCCTCCCCATCCATGCTTCCTGTAAAGACTGTGGAACTGTGAACCAACTTAACCTCTTTTCTTTATAAATTACCCAGTCTCAGGTAGTTCTTCATAGCAGTGAGAGAATGAAATAATACGAAAAATTGGCACCAAGCAGTGGGGCATTGCTATAAAGATACCTGCAAATATGGAAGTAACTTTGGAACTGGGTAATGGGTAGAGGTTGGAAGAATGTGGAGGACTCAGAAAAAGACAGAAAGATGAGGCAAAGTTTGGAACTTCCTAGAGACTCATTAAATTGTCATAACCAAAATTCTGATAGTGATATAGTCAACGAAGTCCAGGCTGAGGAGGTCTCAGATAGAGATGAGGAACTTATTAGGAACGGGAGCAAAGGTCATTTGTGTAATTTGTTAGCAAAGAGATGGGAAGCATTATGCCTCTGCCCTACAGAGATGGTGGAAGAAATTTCTAAGCAGCAAAATGTTCAAGATTTGACCTGGCTGCTTCTAGCAACCTATGCTTATATTCATTAGCAAAGAAATGACCTGAAGCCAGAACTTATGTTTAAAAGGGAAGTAGAGCATAAAAGTTTGGAAAAATTGCAGCCTGGCCATGTGGTAGAAAAGAAAAACTCATTTTCTGGAGAGGAATTCAAGTTAGCTGCAGAAATTTGCGTAAGTAAAAAGGAGCCAAGACAATGGGGAAAATGCCTTGAAGGCATTTTTTTCAGAGACCTTCTTGATAGCCTCTTCCATCACAGGCTCTGAGGCCTAGAAGGAAAGAATGGTTTCGTGGGCTGGCCCAGGGCCCTACTGCCGTGAGCAGCCTCAGGACACTGCTCCCTGCATCCCAACCACTCCAGCTCCAGTCATGATTAAAAGGGACCCAGATAAGTCTCAGGTCACTGCTCCAGAGGATGTAAGCTGTAAGACTTGATGACTTCCACACAGTGTTACGCCTGTAGATATGCAGAGGGCAAGAGCTGAGGCATGGGAGCCTCTGCCTAGATTTCAGAGGATGTATGGAAACACCTGGTCCAGGCAGAATTTTGCTATAGGAACAAAGCCCTCATGGAGAACCTCTACTAGGGCAGTGCCAAGAAGAAATATGGGACTTGACCCCTTATACAGATGCCCTACTGAGGCACTGCCTAGTGGAGCTGTGAGAAGAGGCCCACTGTCCTCCAGACCCCAGAATGGTAGATCCACTGACAGCTTGTACCCTGCACCTGCAAAAGCTGCAGGCACTTAACACCAGCTGATGAAAGCAGTCTCAGGGGCTGTGCCCTGCAGAGCCACAGAGGCAGAGCTGCCCAAGGCCTTGGGAGCCCACCCCTTGTGTCAGTGTCATCTGAATATGCGGCATGGGGTCAGGGAGATTATTTTGGACCTTTCTGATTTAATGACTGTCTTTCTGGGTTTCAGACTTGCATGGGGCCTGTAGCCCCTTTTTTTGGTCAATTTATCCCTTTTGGAATGGATGTATTTACCCAATGCCTGTATCTCTATTGTACCTTGGAAGTAATCAACTTGTTTTCTATTTTTGCAGGCTCATAGGTGGAAGGGTCTTGCTTTGTCTCAGATGAGGACTTTGAACTGTGGACTTTTCAGTTAATGCAGAAATGAGTTAAGACTTGGAGGACTGTTGAGAAGGAATTGTTGTATTTTAAAATGTGAGAAGGACATGATATTTGGGAGGGGCCAGAGGAGGAATGATATGGTTTGGATTTGTGTCCCCACTCAAATCTCATGTCAAATTGTAATCCCAAGTGTTGGAGGAGGAACCTGGTAGGAGATGATTGGTTCATGGGGGTGGACTTCCCCCTTGCCATTCTTGCAATTATCATAATAGTGAGTGATTTCTTATGAGATCTGGCTGTTTAAAAGTATAAAACACTTCTCCCTTCACTCTCTTCCTCCTGCTCCAGCCATATAAGATCTACCTCCTTCCTCTTCACCTTCTGCCATAATTTTAAGTTTCCTGAGCCTCTCCCTTCCATCTATGCTTGCTATTCAGCCTGAGGAACCATGAGCCAATCAAACCTCATTTCTTTATAGATTACCCAGTCTTAGGTAGGTTTTTATAGCAGTATGAGAGACTAATACAGTGATGCACTAGGATATCTGATGGAAGAAATATCTAAGCAGCAAAGCATTCAGGTTGCTGTGTGGTTACTTTCAACCACATATAGTGAGATGCCAGAGAAAAGAAATGACTTAAATATGCAATTTATAAATCAAAGGAAAGCAGAACAAAAAGATTTGAAAATTCACAGCCTGACTATGTAAAGAATAAAAAGCACATCAGAGAGACAATGCTAAGGGTATAGCCAAGTATTATTTGTTAAAGAGATTAATATGAACAAAAAGAAGCCAAGTGGTATTCATCAAGACAATGAAAGACCCCACAATCACTTTGAAAATATTCTAGGCTGCCCATCCCATCACAGTCTCAGAGCTCTAGAAGGGCAGAATGGTTTTGGGAGATGGACCTGGGGCACCCTCCACAGGCTCACTGCCCAGGACAACCAAGGGACTCTGCTTCTTACATCTCAGTGCAGCACTCTTTGGCCAGCCCAGCTGTGGCTCAAGTGGTCCCAAGAGCAGCTCAACCCACTGCTCCACATGGTACAAGTGGTAAGCCTTGGTAGTGTCCACATGGTGATAATTCTGCAGGTGCACAGAATGGAAGAACTTTGAGGAAATGGCTTCTTCCTCCCAAGAGATTTCAAAGGATTTCATAAAAAGCTTGGAACTCAGGCAGAAACTTGCCACAAAAGCAGAGGTGTCACAGAATCTCTGCTAGGGCAATGTACAGTGGAGCCTTTGGGGGCAGGGCTGCCACAGAAAACATAGAACTTGTAGGGCCACCAGCATGGAACTCTAACCCATTAAAGTTGGGTGAACTGAGCCTAGCAAAGTCATGGGGGCATGGCTGTCTGAGGCCATGGGGGCCCAACCCAGCCCCAGTGTATCCAGTAAGTGGGATATAGAGTCACGGGCGATTATTTACCAGCTTTAATGTTTTATGTTTTCTCTGTTGGGTTTTGGACTTACTTGGGAACAGTTATCTCTTTCTTCTTATCTATTTATCCCCTTTAGAATAGGAATGTCTGTCCTATGCCTGTTCCACTATTGTATTTTGTAAGTAGATAACTTGTTTTGATTTCACAGGCTCACAGCTGAAAGGAATTTACCTCAGGATGAATCATGCATTCAGTCTCATCCACATATGATTTATACAGGACTCGGGACTTTGAACTTTTGAATTGATGTTGGAATAAGTTAAGACTTCTGGGGCTGTTGGGATGGAATAAATGTATTTTGAATTGTGAGAAGGACATGAGTTTTGAGGGACCAGGGAGGAATTCTATGATTTGAACATCCCTGCCAAAACTCATCTTGAAATTTAATTACCATTGCAACAGTGTTGAGAGGCAGGATCTTTAAGAGATGATTAGGTCATACGGGTTTCACACTCATGAATGGATTAATGTCATTATTATGGGAGTGGGCTTCTGATAAAAAAGATAAGTTCAACCCAATTTCCTCTGTGTCATGTTAACTTGCTTCTACTTTCCACCCATCTGCCATGGGATGGTCTTCATCAGATAGCAGAGTCAATGCTGGCATCACATCCTTGGACTTCCCAGACTCCAGAACTGTGAGAAATGTATTTCCTTTCTGTATAAATTACCCATTCTGTGGTATTCTGCTACAGCAGCAAAAAACAGACTTAGCATCTCTAGGTAAACTTTATTTAAAGAGATGCAGACATGCACCAATTCACTTATAGAATACTGTGCAACTATTGAGTTTAAAGATTAATGGAAATTCAGTATGAACTCAGGCAACAAGACTCATAATTACAAATGAAGTTTCTCATAGCAATTGATTGATATCAAATATATTAAGGCTTTCTGGTAAAAACATTATCCTATAAGAGAATAGTCTTACTCCAAAACCCAGTATATTAAAAATATTTTAAAATTGTACAAATTGAAGAACCTAACTTGGACTTAAAGACAAGAAAAACGTTCTTAGGCAAAATTAAAATTATTTATTTTATTGTTTGTAAATGTGTGTAAAATTCTTAGAAGACTGAAAATACTGTGTCCACAGATACCACAGGAACTAGGGCAGTTTTTGAACCAGGAGTGACCAAAACTTTGCTCTAGTCTCCATAGTCCAGGTTAGGATCAAGCCCAGGCCATGTCAGGCATTCTCCAATGGATAAAAGAGGTATAGTAAATGACAACATAAAAAGAGGAATGTTGACACATGCACTCACATGTTCTACTACTGCAGTACTACTGACAATAGCAGATTTATGAAATCAACCTAGGTACCTATCGGTTGTTAATTAGATTAAAAAAAAAAGTGGTACATATGTACCACAGAATACTATGCAGCCATAAAAGGAATAAAAATTGAATCTAAGAAGTTGAAAATAAATAAAAATTTAAAAAATAAAAAATCATCTTGGCTATTCTAACTCCCTTGCCTTTCTCTCCCTCTCTCTTTCTCTCTCCCCCTGTATGTGTGTATGTATGTGTGTGTGTGTGTGTGTGTGTGTATGTATATGCATATAATCTTAGAATCAGTTTAACTATATCTATAAAACATTCTGTTGGAATTATGGTTTATATAGCCTAAATTCTACAAGACATCAACTTATCAGAAAAAAGTATTCATCTGGAAATCAAACCATCTACATTCCAGGAATAAACTCTCCCTAGTCATAGTACATTATCCTCTTAATATAGTGATGACTTCAATCTTCCAATGTTTCATTTATAAATGTTTTGCATGTATAGTCATAAAGTTTACATAGCGTTTTTAAAAAGAGGGGCTTTGATATTAAATGAGTGAGGCAGCACATAATACACAAAGCAAAGGGTAAATACAGAGAATAAGTGTGACAAGCAGGCAAGTCAAAACTGGGATGTACTTATTAGGTACCTAGCAAGTACTAGAAGCCATTGAAGGTTTGTAAAAATGACTAAATGTTGAGTCTTCCTTTAAATATTTCACAATTTAATAAGAACATAGATACACAGCTAAATTACTATCATGTAAGAAAACTGGGTAACAAATAACATATTACTGAAGTATAGAGAGGAAAAGAGACTCCTGACTGAGGGGATGGGGAAAATACCACTAGAATATTCCTTGTAAGTTGACCTTAAAGAAGGATGGGACTTGAGCATAGGGAGAAGGGAGATCCAGGAAGGAAGGGCAATCAAATGATAAGGAAGTAGTTGCAGTGAGGGAAGTGGAAAAGAGTTTGAAAGCCAGCAATTCAGTCCCCAAATTACACTATCAGACATAGACTACCAACTATTCATTGCACCAACTTCCTTTCTGCTTTTAATTACATCAGAGCATCTCAATTCACATCAACCTCCTTAACGGGATCCCTAAAGAGAAAAGCCACTTATTTGGCTGTTAGGCAGTTAAGTTCTGCCAAAAACTAAAAGGGGAAGTGTGATCAAATCCTTATGGATGGCCAAAGAAAGACTGAGTGCTATGAATGTGAGAGAAAGCCCAAAGCAAACTCTAGGTACAAATAATTTGTGTCCTATAGAGTGGGCACTGAATAAAGAAAAATTCCAAACAAGTAGAATTTGCTCCAAGTCATGTAAATATATATTCCTAAGAGGGTATCTTAAGGAAACTACCCCAGACATTTTTCTGTGTTAAAATGTATGTATGGGCCAGGTGCGGTGGGTCACACCTGTAATCCCAGCACTTTGGGAGGCCAAGGCAGATCGATCAGTTGAGGTCAGGAGTTTGACCAACCTGGCCAACATGATGAAACCCTGTCTCTACTAAAACTACAAAAATTATCCAGGCATGGTGGCAGGTGCCTGTAATCCCACCTACTCAGGAGGCGGAGGCAGGAGAATCGCTTGAACCCAGGGAGCAGAGGTTGCAGTGAACAGAGACAGCACTACTTCACTCCAGCCAGGGTGACAGAGTGAGACTCCATCTCAAAAAACAAACAAACAAACAAAAAATGTATGTTTAGAGTCAGATACATTTTTTAACAAATGGAAAAAGGTGGAGAGATTTTTGGAAAAGTGCAGACTGAGTAGAACATACCCCTCCATGCATCATCTCTTTTTTTCTTAATACTTCATTAAAGGAAAGGAAATATTATCACCCACCCCATTTCTATGTTGCTTTCTTGATCTATAGACTTTTCATTCTCTGTTGAAGGGATTCCTATCCCCTCAGTCAGGAGTCTCTCTTCCTCTGTATACTTCAGTAGTACGTTATTTATTATCCAGTTTTCTTACGCGATAGTAATTTAGCTGTGTAGCTGTGTATCTGAGACCAGGACGTTCAGGAGATGCTTCCCATATACAATCTTTGCTGAAATGTCACCAGAATTCTGTCTTCTATTTAAGACCTTGGTGGGTCTTTAATCAGCACCAAGACATTTTCTTTTCTCTCCATTTAACACCCTTGCACATTACATAAAGGACCCAATGATAAGCCTGATCCAATTTTAGGCTCGTTATGCTCTGCTAAAAGATGTCTAACAATGGACAGTAAACTAAACATGAAGACAACCAGCCATTTAATCCCACACTTAATAACATACCGTTAAATGAATGTAATGAGTGCTGTGACACTGCATTTCAAATACTTCAACCACTGTGATTATTAAGAGCTCTGTGAAGCCACTATTGACTTAAATATATTATTTTTCTACCCTCCTTTTCGCAAACACATGGCTGGAATAATGCCTGTTTTATACAAAAGTATTAAAAATCAACAACAGAAAAAATAATGCTCCATATATAACAAACCTGTAATTTGTACTGCCATGGCATGAGTGAGCCTTATCCCAGTGTTGAAAATTCTACTGAGATTTCCCTCAGCGGCCACAGTGCAACAGGGATAATTAAGGCCAAATCTACCACCCTATGAAGTTTATTACTACAGCTATCATAGGAAATTCCTGATAAGGTAGAGTAATACTGGTTACAATGAGCTGCTTGGGATCTGTGGGGTCACTGCATGAGGTAACGACAAAAGAGACCTCAAGCAAGGATCTTGTACTTCCAAAAGTCAAGAACCACATTTTGATTCTTTTAGAGTAAATGCAAACAAACTATACATTTTAAATTGATAACTGCCATCCTATTAAAGTCTAAAGAGCAAACTGCTCGCTAAGTTAATACGGCCATATATTAACTGTTATCTTTTCCTCAGGACATTAATAATGCTTATCCTTTAGTACACTTATATGTGTAATAATGTTTGTAGGTTTAGTATTGTTATAGCCCATGGGTCAAATGTGTTCTATAGACATTGATTTATTTTACAAACTCCATTATGAAATTGAATTAGGTGCCAGTATTTTAAATAAGCAGGATACTTCCTGTGATGCATAGGCAGAGTGAGTGAGTATAGCAGGGAGACTCTCAGAAGGCATGCTGCAAGGAGTGAGGGCAGAGAGAATGCAGCAGGCATACCATCAGCAAGCGGGAACTCAGCTAGGGCACTAAGTGGGCATGGAATCTTGGTCAGCAGGCCTCCAGAGGGGAGAGAAGGGGAAAGTGTAGGTACGAATGAAAGTGTAGGGTATGAATCAGCCCACAGCTAGAGAGCTAGAGAGCACGGGACCCTGGACTGGTGCAGCACAGGAGACAAAGAGATGGCCCACATGGTCAGGAGGCTGGTTACATAAAGGAGACTGTGCAAATAAATATACATATATTGAAGATAATGAAAGCAGGTTTCTCACTCTCAAAGAGGAAAGTACAAATCTAGAAAGGGGGAAGGCCCGGCCGGGTGCATTGGCTTACGCCTGTAATCCCAGCACTTTGGGAGGCCAAGGCAGGCGGATCACAAGGTCAGGAGTTTGATACCAGCCTGGCCAATACAGTGAAACTCCCATCGTTACTAAAAATACAAAAATTAGCCGGGCGTAGTGGCAGGCGTCTGTAATCCCAGCTACTCAGGAGGCTGAGGCAGGAGAATTGCTTGAAACCGGGTGGTGGAGGTTGCAGTGAGGGGAGATTGCAGCACTGCACTCCAGCCTGGGCAACAAGAGTGAAACTCCGTCTCAAAAAAAAAAAAAAAAAAAAAAAGGAGGGGAGGGGAGAGCCCAAATAAAGCAGGAGATACTGAACTGCAGTTAGAAGGGTCATGGTTTCAGATGGATAGATAATATAGATGTCTGTATGTAGAAATACTTGTATATAGACATGTGTTGTGTATGTGTGTGTGTGTATATACACACATATATATTCTGTCCACTTAGAAGGCCTAAAAGCATGATACCCTAGGAGCAAAGAATACACCTGGAACCCAGATATTGGTTTCTAAATCCCAATCTCCACCAAGATTTTTCCAAAAAACCAGGCTTTCTTGGAAAAATAGCTGATTCCAAGCTATGTGGGCAAGGGAAAGCAAAACGAGATCCTGAAACATCTAGTACCAAAAAGGTAAAAATATTGTCAGAGAATTAAGCAGATCTGTCAAAAGGACAAAGGAGTCAACTCCTAGGAGTTTCCACTGGTTAAGTTTGGGGCAACTGCACTCCAAAACGACTAATAATAATGAATTATAACCCAACGAATAACGTAGGAATCCATAAGTACATGCTGATATAATTAATTAATTAAGAAAGAAACATTTTTACCAGGAGTGAGGGCAGAGATAACAACATTTTTGCAAAATGATTGTACAATGTCACAATACTCAAACCTTTTACCATTGAGTAGAATGCTAATTAATAAGTTTAGAAGGAATTCAAAATAATTCACAATGTAGCAAGCATCAGAGTAATAGCTGATTTAAAGAAGAAGCATTAGTGGATAAAACTAGTAGGTGACAGTTTGATGAGAAACAGGACATTTACAGTCTCAAACTAATCCCCGCAAAATATTATATTACTTATTAAATATTTATTAATTTTAATAGAGAAAATACTTATGTATTAACTCTATACTAGAGATACCTGGCAGATATCATCTTATCTTACTAGAGATACCTGGCATATCATCTGTTGAGCTGTGCCATCACAAAGTAATAAAAGTTAACATCACTAGCAGTGGCACAAATAAACATGATGTGTGTTCTGACAGCATACACTGGGCATCACTTACTTTTGTAGTAATCTTCCCAGAAGCTAATTATTAACATGAAGCTAATTGTGAGAAAAGTATCAGGCAAATCCAGAGTGAGGGACACTCTACAAATAAACACTGGGAGGTACTCAAAAATGTCAAGATCATGCGAGGCAAGAAAACGCTGAAACACTCTTCCAAGAGAGTTAGTTTAAAGAAACTAATGAAACCTGACAACTAGGGGCAACACGTGACCCTGTATTGGATACAGGCTCTTTAAGAAGCACAATTAGGGCATATGTTGCAAACATTTTCTCTGGGCCTCTAACTTGTCTTTTCATTGTCTTCCGCACAGCAAAAGTTTTGTCATAGGCAAAATTTGAGGATCTGTGAATTAGACAGTAATATGGGATCAACGGCAATTCACTGACTTTGACAGAACGAACTATGGCTGTGCAGGATAGTGTCGTTTTTGGATACTAATGGATGGATGCATAGATGGATGGAGGCATGGAGGCATGGATACATCCATGTTTAGATAGAATGATAAAGTAATCGGGAAGTCTAGGTGAATGGTACACAGCAGTTCTATATACTATTATTATAGCTTTTTGTAAGGTTACAATTACTTCTAAATTTAAAATATACAAAATAAAATTGGTAAATTTTATTAAAATATGAATTTAATCTTTTCTTGAAAATCTGATGTACCAACATGGGGCCCACATCCTCCTCTGACTTCTGTGCACTGGAGTTGACAGCTGCTTCTTTTCGTCCCATATATTCTATAATTCAGCACAGTCCTCACCACTCCTTACTGGTTTATACCTTGTCTACTTAGCTTGTTTATGTTCCCTGACCCGTCTCGGCAAGAACATGAATCTGTGGCTTCTGCCTTCAAGTGTGTTTGTTCTGACAGAGGTAGTGAGGCAGTATGCTTTTCTAGGTAAGCCTGTGAAAGGGGATATATTTTAATCGATGTTTTAATGATGTAATTATGGAATCATTTGCAGTTGTGTGTGTGTATATATATAGTTATGTGTATATATACACAATTATATATATAATCTATATACAGTTGTGTATATATGTGTAGTTGTGTGTGTGTGTGTGTGTGTGTATATATATATATATATATATATAGTGAGAGAGAGAGACTTTGCATCCTGTACTCAGTCTTCCTTGACAGCAGCATTTTGTAAAACTATTGTACAATGCCACAACATAGATGTGATCTACCCATCTTATTCAGCTTCTCCCAGTTTTACCCATACTCATTTGTGCTTGTGTGCGTGTGTGTGTGTTTAGTTTTATGCAATTTTACCACATGTGTAGGTTCATGTATCCATCACCACAGTCAGAATACAGAACTTTCTAGTCAGGACAAGAATCCCTTGTATTGACTTTTTATAACCACATCCACCCCAACTCCCATCACTCACTCTTGGCAACCACCAAACTTTACTCCACTTTCTCCACTTCTGCAATTCTGCCATGCCAAAAGAGTTACATAAGTGGAATCCTACAGTATAAAACCTTTTAGAATTGAATTTTTTCACTCAGAATAATTCCCTGGAGATTCAAGCAGGCTTGGGTGTGTGGCCGTAGTTATTTCCTTTTCATTGTTTACTAGTATTCCATAGTATGGATATACTCCAGTTTGTTCAACTGTTCACCCCTTGAAGGACATCTGGGGTGTTGCCAATTTGGAGCTACTATAAATAAAGCTGCTATGAGCATTTGTGAACAATTTTTTGTGAGAACATAAGTTTTCATTTCTATGGGATAAATGTATAAGAGTGCAGTTGTTGGATTGTATGGTATAATGTCTAATTTTTAAAGAAATAGCCAGACTGTTTCCCACAGTGGCTATGAGACATTTCACACAATGTATGAGTGATTCCGTTTCTCCAAATCCTTGCCAGCATTTAGCACTGTCACTAGTTTTTATTTTAGCCATCCTGAGAGGTGTATGGTGATTTCTTGTGTGGTTTTAATTTGCATTTCTCTGATGGTTAAATACGCGTTAAAATTTTTTTCATATTCTTCTTTCCAGCCACATATCTACTGCAAAAAAAATCTATCCATGGTTCCTTTTTTTTTTTTTTTTTTTTTTTTTTTTTTTTTTCCGAGACAGAATCTCACTCCGTCACCCAGGCTAGACTGCAGTGGCATGATCTCGGCTCACTGCAACCTCTGCCTCCAGGGTTCAAGCAATTCTTCCCCCTCAGCCTCAGTAGCTGGGACTACAGGCACCCACCACCATGCCCGGCTATTTTTATTTATTTCTTTATTTTCGGTAGAGATGGAGTTTCGCCATGTTAACTGGGTTGGTTTAGAACTCCTGACCTCAAGTGATCCACCTGCTTCAGCCTCCCAAAGTTCTAGGATTACAGGTGTGAGCCACTGCACCCGGCTGCTATTCATGGTTTTTGTCCATTTTCTAATGGAACTGTTTAAATTTTTTTACTATGGAGTTTTAAGAGTTTCTTTTACGTATTCTGGATACTAGTCCTTTCTTGGATATGTAGTTTGCAAATATTTTCTCCCAGTACATAGCTTGTCTTTTCATTCTCTTAACAGCTCTTTTGCAAAGGAAGTTTTTAATTTGTATGAGGCCCAATTTATCACATTTTCCTCTTTTGTATTGTGCTTTTGGTAGCAAATCTAAGAACTCTTTGCCTAACCCTAGATCCCAAAGATTTTCTCCTATTTTTCCCAAAAGTTTTAAAGCTTTATGTTTTATATTTAAGTTCTTGATCTATTTTCAGTTAATTTTGTATAAGGGTTAGTTTAAGGTCAAAGTTCATCTTTTTGGCCTCTGGATGCCAATTAGTATGGCATTATCTGTTGAAAGGTTATCTTTCTTCCATTCAATTGCTTTTAAACCTTTGTCAAAAATCAGTTGAGCATATTTGTGTGGGTCTATTTCTTGGTCACCTATTCTGTTCTATTAATCTACATGTCTATCCCTCTGCCAATACAATGTCTTGATTATTTCACCTATGTAGTAGGCTTTAATATTTGAGTAGAATTTTTCATCCTACTTTGTCTTTGTCACTGTTTTAATTATGATAGGGCCTGTGCATTTCCATATAAATTTTAGAATAAGTTTATCTATGGTCATACAACTACGTGCTATAGAAATTTCAGGGAATTGCATTAAACCTATAGGTTAATTTGGTGAGAACTGACATGTTCACTGTGTTGAGTCTTCAAATCCATGAATACAGTATATCTTTCCAAGTATTCAGTTCTTTTTTATGTATTTCAGTAGTATTTTATAATTTTAAGCCTATAGATCCTCTATGTGTTTTGTTTAGTGTGTACATACATATTTCATTTTCTTTGGAGTGATTATAAATGTTGTGTTTTTAATTTTGATTTCCACATGTTCATTGTTAGTATATAGAAATGTGATTGATACTTGCATGTTGATTTTATATCTTGTGACCTCACTGAACTCGTTTATTTGTTACAGTGGTATTTTGGTTGATGTCTTGGGATTTTCTATGTACATAATTATGTTATCTGCAGGTAAAATGTTTGTAATTTCTTTATAAGCTGTACGCCTTTTGTTTCCTTTCATTTTCCTTCTTGTACTGGCTAGGACTTCCATTTCTACACTGCATAGCATTGGCGAGAATGGACATCCCTGCCTTGTTTCCAATTTTTGGAGAAAAGCATTCAGTCTGTTACCATTAATTATATTAGCTGTAGGTTTCTTTGTAGATGTTCTTTACTGAGATGAGGTAATTCTCTTCTATTCATAACTTGCTGAGCATTTTTATTGTGGAATAGGTGTTGAATTTTGTCACAATTTTTTTCTACATCAATTGATATAATCATATGATTTTTTTCCTTACCCTGTTTATAAGGTAAATTACATTGATTGATTTTGGAATGTTAAACCAGTCTTGCATATCCTGAATAAATCCTATCTGGCAAAGGTGTGTAATTCTTTTTATACATTGTTAGACTTCATTTGCTGATATTTGAAGGATTCTTATATGTAACTTCATGAGACATGTTGGTCTGCAGTTTTCTCTTTTTATACTATTGTCTGGTTTTGGTATCACGGTCATGCAGCCCACATAAAATCAGTTGAGAAGTGCTCCCTCCTCTTCTATTTTCTGAAAACGATTATACAAAATTGATATTAATTCTTTAAATGCTAGAATTTTCCAGTGAAACTATCAGAGGGTGTGGAGACTTTTTTCAGATTTTAAATCACAAATCCACTTTCTTTAATATTTATTAAACTATTCAAGTTGTCTATTTCACCTTCATTAAGTTTTGGTAGTTTGTGATTGTAAAGGAATTGATCCCTTGTGGTTATCAAATCTGCAGTATAACGTTGCTCATAGTATTCCCTTATTATCCTTTAGATGGCTACAGAAGCTATAGTAATAGCCTTTGTTTCATTTCTGATGTGGGTGATTTGTGTCTTTTTTCTTCCTGTCAGTCCTGCTAGAGGTTTATTAATTTTATTGATTGTTTTCAAAGAATCAGCCTTTTGTTCCATCTATTTTCTCTGTTGTTTCCCTGTTTTCAGTTTTCAATGATTTCTGTTCTTTTTTATGTCCTTCCTTCTGCTTGCTTTGGGTTTATTTTCTTCCCTTTCAAGTTTCTTGAGGTAGGAAATTAGATTATTGATTTGAGACCTTTCCTTGTTTCTAATGTAAGCATTTAATGCTATAAATTTCCCTTCCAGCATTGCCTCGGTGTTTCAAGACCAGACACTTTCATTTCCAAGGCCTTGTATTTGCTGAACCTGATTTCCCAGATAATCATTTTTTTTTTTCCCCAGGACCCTACATCCAGAGTTCTAATACTTTCTATAATTTCCCCTAATAAACCAGACTATCTTAAAAGAGCTTCATGAAACTCCTTCTCATCAAGGTGTGAGCAGGGACGTTCATTTCTTAACAGGGCATCCAGCCTCCCAGCTCTACAACCTTGGAAGGAAGTGAGCTCCATCACTGCACTCAAACATCATGGCTGTTAAATACCAGATCATCTTAGTTTATTTGATCTATGCAGATCGCAGATAATCCAGAGCATAGCTACCAAATCTTTATCCATATTTATAACGGACACTAAAAATAGACATCAAACATAGGATTAGAATTTTTAAGGACAAACCAGAGGAAACACTTGTAAAAATTTGCGTGAATAAATACAATGCATTGGTCCTCAATGTGTTGTCCCTGGACCAGCATCACTGGCATCACTTAGGAACTTTTCAGAAATGCAGATTCTCAGGCCTTGCCCCAGACATCACCTGCATTGAAGTCACCTAGAAGGCATTGGTACAGCACAGGCTGTGGGGTGCGACCTGCTGTACCAACACCTTCTAGGTAACTTCAATGCAGCTAATGTTTGAAAAACACTGCTCTGAAGGGCACAAAATTTGCCAACTTAGGTTCTTATTCAGAACCCAGAAGGTCTAGTAACCTGACAGGATGCTGTGTAGGCCAAATGAGGCTCTCCACACTGCCATTTGGAATTGGATCATTATTTGAAATAGATCTTATGGGATCACATTTAATCAAGGCAGTAGCTATATCACAAGAAGGTCAAGATTAATATTTAATGAAAGGTAGATACATTAATATACTCACATCATGGTTATCTGTGGCAAAAATAAATGTTCTAAGGTATATACGAGGCCTATCTGCTCAAGCAAATTGCAAAAAGCTTCTGAAGGTAACTATAACTTTTCATAAATTAAAATTGTATCCACACATTAACATATATACAGTGGCAGTATACCTTTATTTTACATTCTTTCTTAAAACTTCTAAAATTTTTCTCTTTAGTCATTTATATGTACATATACTAGGTTCTTGAAAATGTCATGAAACTGCTTACAAAAATACATACCATATACAGCATCTCTTCCATCCCAGAAATAAAAACGTACTCTAGGAATGCATTCAAAGTGATAATTTCTGTCACTCATTCAGCTTCAAGTTTAGCAAGTATTTGTTAAGTTTACTTGCAAAGCACTAGCTCCCATGGAAATAAAAACATAAAAGCAATAAAACAGGATCCGTGTGCCCAAGAGGGGTGAGTTCAGTGTAAGGAGAAGACATGGCCCAGCTTTAAACAGCTGCTAGAGCATCATACTCATGGGAGGCTGGTCTGAATTCTCACCACTGGAGAGGATGTCAAGGTCCCAGGGTTTCTTCTCTTATTGGTTCATATTACACAAAAGTTAGCCCATCACTCAGTCATGGCCAGGAGGAGCCACACAACACTGCTATGGTATTTCAGCGAGGGAATGGAAGCCTGTGGAGATGCCAGAAGGAGAACCAAGGCTCTCTTTCCTTTATTTGAACTATTGTTCTTAGACGGGACCTAGATGAGGGTGCTCACACCTGCACTCACTAAAATGTGACCAAATGGTTGGTTATCTAGACTCAACCAGCCCTCAATGTATCTTCTTTTAATTAGCACACTTGCCACAAGTGCAGCATCTTACAGGGCGAGTTTATTAGCTGGAAGGAGGGAAAGAAACCAAGGACCTTCCTCCCACAGGGGACCTTTTTCTCTGCTCATTAACAGATCTGTCAGCAGAAAACCAGTAGAACTGAAAGCAGGTGATGTTCACACCAGTCAATTTTGTTACTTGCTAGCAGCTTTCATAACAGACAGAAAATAGAATGGGGAAGCAAGGCCCTCTAAGGAGGAAATGAAATCAGATTTTGTTCTTTCTGCTGGATTTCTACAATCTTTGCTCTCCTTAGCATGCATTGTCATGGAAAATTCCAAGTTCTCTGTAGAAGAGTTCATTCTGTTCCCTGATGCACTACTTCTAATTACTTCCTCCCTCCTTCCCTCCTTCCTTTCCTCCCTTCCTCCCTTCCTCCCTTCCTCCCTTCCTCCCTTCCGAAATGAGTTCTCACCGTGTTGCCCAGACTGCAGTGCAGAGGCTATTCACAGGCGTGGAGTTTTGACCTGCTCCATTTTCAACCTGGGCAGGTTCACCCCTACTTAGGCAACCTGGTGGTTCCCTGCTCCCAGGAGGTCACCATATTGATGCTGAAATTAGTGAGGGCACCCAATCAGCATAGCACATGACAACCCAGGACTCCTGGGCTCAAGTGATCCTCCAGCTTCAGCCTGCTGAGTAGCTGGAACTACAGGCATGCATCACGGTACCAGGCTCTCCTTGCTTTAATTAAGTAGTTTATGAAACGTGGACCACAAAAGCAACAGCAATTGGGAGTCCAATGGACAAAAGAACGTATGTACAGACCCTTTATCGATGCTCTCAGCCTCACACAAACCATGTTGAAGGAAAAGAAGTTTGAAATCAAAAGGAAAACTTAGAGTTGGAATAAAATAAAGCAAAGCCCCAAGCCAGAGTTCAAACACAGACCTTTCAGCCACTTTTGTTTCCAACATGAAGAAGCAAGGAATATATCAATAACTACAAGGATCTTATGATTCTGTAAAAGGAAACTAAAAGCAAGATAATCGAACCCCCATAAATGTTTGAATAATTCTAGAACATCCTAGAATAGTCTACTTCTTTATTAAGCACTACTTGAGTGTAGTCAGAGGACTGTAATACAATGCACAAATCCAAATATGGTTTCATTTTATACTATCAATAGTATCTTTTGAGATATAAAATATATATACTCATAGAAAAAATGTGGAATCTAGGTTTCCTAGGTTAGATAATGTCTTTAGAGTATGTAGCCTTTAGATAATACTTTCTCTTCAGATTACTGATTCACCATCACATTAATACTAAGAATAATAGACCATGCAGATGTAACCATAATCTTGGCAGATCCTTCCTTCTAAGTTAATGTTTCTACATAAGCACCACTCCTTTTTCAGCATACGCAATACATACAAATTGATCACCAATACATATTGGGGGTAAGAGGATTCTTCTCTCAGTAGAGTATTACTAAAATCAGCCTTTGGCTACACTTCTCAACCTTTAATATGTTTCAAAAGAATATAAATAAACCCCTCCCCTTCTCTTCCTTCTATTCTCCTTCCCTTTCTCTTTGTCTCTCTCTTATATACAAACAGGGGTAAGGCACTCTCCTTCCTCACTCCACTATAATGATTATAAACTGTCTGATAAAGATATATCAAAATGAGATATGAAAATGCAAGATGTTTTAGGTGCAAAAATATTTTCAAAGTGGACCAAATGGGGTCAAGAAACTCCCTGAGAAATAACATTTCCTAGATTTATAGTCTATTTGCCTTACTCTTATGAAATAGAATTGCTTATTCAAATTTCCCCAAGTTTTGAAGTTTCACACAGGTTTTAAAAACTGCTAATATTCTTGGGAGAACTAAGGTGGTAATCTTCACGGTTGCCAATATACTATGCCCCATAACATTTGAAAATGAATATTGTATGTAGTGACCAAAATACATAGCAGGACAGCAGTTTAAAGTCATCCCATTCTGCTGCTCCTAGTGGCACAGAAGGGTACAATGTGAATCCATAGGTAGGGAAAACTGTAAACATGAATCACTTCTTCAATCTAAATCCAATGTTTTAGAGCAGACATTTGGGATTGCCTGCAAAGTCACAGGGCACTGATGGACAAGTTTGTGTATGGGAGGTTCCTGCGATCCAAGACAATGATCTATTTGAGAGTTACCCACATGCAGAAGATGTGTGAAAAATCACCAGATGAGAACAGAAGTTGATTTGTAGACACTTTCTCCTGGAGGAGAGTAGGAGAGTGCTTATTCTGTGGGCCCAAGTCCAATATTTCCCTAGGAATTCTCTTTCCTACCTTTATTAAGCCAAAGCTCTCTGTAATATTTGTTCATTTGGCCATGATCAGTTTTTCTCTCTGTTACTGTTGGTTCTCCAGCTCCCCTCTCCCTTTTCTCACATTCAGATAGAACATGTTTGCTATCCCATTCGTGGTAAACAGACTGCCTATCACATCTGCCAACCCTTAGTCTTGGGATGAAACTGGAGACATTCAGGAATGTGTTTTGGCAAAACTGATCTACCTGGCTCCATACCTGCTGAAATGTATAATCCCTCTCGGTGAGGAAACGAAATAGAATGTCTTGGTGAGAGAAACAGCAGGAACCCTGATACACAAATGGAAGAAAGAAACCTCCAAGGTCAGGAGCAAAGGGGGCAAAATAAAACCTGCGATGATTTCCCATTGTTGGTGTCATCCCTGAGGCCATAATTCCTTCTGTGGACACTGGTAGCTCCAATGACAGCAGGAAACTAAATCCATGTCCTTATATTGTTCCGCACATAATTAGACATTATAACGCCCAAACCCCATTTCCCAAGGCCTTCTCACCCTACCTTCTTCCCACCCCATCTCTAAGATGATCTCTAGATTTGAGGCTTCTAACCTCAGAGGGCCCCACTCCTATATTCCCCTCCCCAGCCCTTATGTGTGTTACCGAAAGAGAGATATTCTAGCCAATTATCCAAGCATTAGAGATCAAGACATAGTTTAAAAATAGTTTCTATATTCGCATGTCTGTTAAACACATACACTACAGGAACAAACATCACAATCTGTTTCTCAACCTTTTTTTATCGTTGTCACCTCCCCAAGGAGTCTTTTAAGACTTTTTTCCTAATTACACCACCTGTAAAATTTTAACACCATAAATATACTATATATCTGTTTATCTAATGTATGTTTATCTTTGCTTTATACACTGAAAAAGTTTTCTTCACCCACCAAGAACCAATTTTCAGCCCCTGAGGGAAGGTATCAGTATACTCCCTGTTGTGAATGCATGCTCTTGAAGCATGCAACTATTAAGGTTATTTTATCGGAAGTGTTAAACTACTGCTTTTCTAATGTTCAATGAAATATAAATCTTCAGAAACACCAGCATTCCTATAGACCAGTCATCTGTATTAAAGTGGTCCAAGACTGGGCCTGGTAGCTCACACCTATAATCCCAATACTTTGGGAGGCCTAGGTGGGTGGATCGCTTGAGTCCAGGAGTTCAAGACTATCCTAGGCAACACGGTGAAACCCCATCTCCACTAAAAACACACAAAAAATAGTCACATGTGATAGTGCACACCTGTAATCCTGGCTACTCAGGAGGCTGAGGTGGGAAGATCACCTGAGTCCAAGGATGTTGAGGCTGCAGTGAGCCAAAATTGTGTCACTGCATGCCAACCTGGGCAATCTGAGTGAGACCCTGTTTCAAAAAATAAAGTATCATAAAAAACTAAAGCAATCCAGGACAGCAGAGTCTTTATCTCCTGGGATTCCAAAATCTACTGTCTATGGCCTTTTCCCATCTTCCATAGGAAATTCTACAGAATTAGCAAGTGTTACTCTCAAGTTAGTGCCAACCCCACCTATTCTTTTTTTAATCTTAATGCATTTTGCTTATATGCTAAGACACAAACACATTTAAACCATTTTCCACTCCAGAAACTAAACAAATGGACTCACTTCTTGCCGTTTGAAGTTCTGGACATATTCTTCGAACTGTTCGTCTTTTGTCTCATCAGCTTTCCCCAGTTTCTGGAGGACCTAATTTGCAAATAAGACAAAATGTTTAATTTAATAATGTTTTAAAAGAAAGCTGTGCATTTTCTGTTAATGGAGCAAGGTTGATGTTTTGCTCTGACGAGTAGAGCAAAAACTATCAGCACTCCTAGTTTTTCTGTTCTGGAAACATCTTGGCTTGGCAGCTGTGGAGTTGAACAGAAAAAACTGAATCCCAGTCCTGCCCCTCACAGGCTGTGTGGCTTTGAGCAAGTGTTATGCTACACTGCACTTATTTCTTTTTTTTTTTTTTTTTAATTATACTTTAAGTTCTAGGGTACATGTACATAACGTGCAGGTTTGTTACATATGTATATTTGTGCCATGTTGGTGTGCTGCACCCATCAACTCATCAGCACCCATCAATTCATCATTTGTATCATGTATAACTCCCCAGTGCAATCCCTCCCCCCTCCCCCCTCCCCCCTCCCCATGATAGGCCCCAGTGTGTGATGTTCCCCTTCCCGAGTCCAAGTGATCTCATTGTTCAGTTCCCACCTATGAGTGAGAACATGCGGTGTTTGGTTTTCTCTTCTTGTGATAGTTTGCTAAGAATGATGGTTTCCAGCTGCATCCATGTCCCTACAAAGGACGCAAACTCATCCTTTTTTATGGCTGCATAGTATTCCATGGTGTGTATGTGCCACATTTTCTTAATCCAGTCTGTCACAGATGGACATTTGGGTTGATTCCAAGTCTTTGCTATTGTGAATAGTGCTGCAATAAACATACGTGTGCATGTGTCTTTGTAGTAGAATAATTTATCATCCTTTGGGTATATACCCAGTAGTGGGATGGCTGGGTCATATGGTACATCTAGTTCTAGATCCTTGAGGAATTGCCATACTGTTTTCCATAATGGTTGAACTAGTTTACAATCCCACCAACAGTGTAAAAGTGTTCCTATTTCTCCACATCCTCTCCAACAACTGTTGTTTCCTGATTTTTTAATGATTGCCATTCTAACTGGTGTGAGGCTAATATCCAGAATCTACAAAGAACTCAAACAAATATACAAGAAAAGAACAAACAACCCCATCAAAAAGTGGGGAAAGGATATGAACAGACATTTCTCAAAAGAAGACATTCATACAGCCAACAGACACATGAAAAAATGCTCATCATCACTCGCCATCAGAGAAATGCACTTATTTCTTTATATAACTGTTTCCTTTAGCAGGCTGTGCATGACTTAGAGACAGAAGCTATGCCTTATTTGTCTTTTTGTCCAAAGCATCTGGCACAATGCTGAATGCATAATTGGTACTCAGCTGCTTGTGAACAGTAGACCAAAGCTGTCTGACTAAAGCATTCATCCACTTCAGTGGTCCCCAACATTTTTGGCACCAGGGACCAGTTTCATGGAAGACAATTTTTCCACTGACCAGAGGGTAGTGGGGGGAATGGTTTCAGGATGACTGAAGCACACTACATTTATTGTGTACTTTATTTCTATTATTATTATTACATTGTAATATATCATGAAATAATTATACAACTCACCATAATGTAGAATCAGTGGGAACCCTGAGCTTGTTTTCCTGCAACTAGATGGTCCTATCTGGGGGTGATGGGAGACAGTGACAGATCATCAGGCATTATATTCTCATAAGGAGTTTGCAACTTAGATCCCTCGCATGTTCAGTTCACAGTAGGGTTTGCTCTCCTATGAGAACCTAATGCTTCTGTTGATCTGACAGGAAGCGGAGCTCAGGCAGTAATGCTCCCTCCCCTGTTGCTCACCTCCTGCTGTGTGGCTCGGTTCCTCACAGGCCACAAACTGGTACCAGTCCGAGGCCGGGGTTTGGGGACCCCGATCTACTTCATTGGGACAGTGTTAGAAGCCAGGATGATGGTAAGTTCCATCTCAACCATCTTCTGATACTCCCTTCAACTCAATAAACACTCAAAGAAAGCATGGGATACACAGGCCCCATACTAAACAGGGGTCACCCAGAAATACGAAAAAACAAGACCCCAACAATTGATCCTAAAAAATGTATTTTTTAGCAGAATAGACAAGGCAGGTCCACAAATAACAAATCAAAGATAAGTTAAAGACACAGCATACAGCCTCTTTGCGACAGAGGACATAAGCAACAAATTGCACTTAATGCCTTTAAAAAGTAGGGCAGAAGGAAGATAACTAATATACTTTAGGAATATATGAAGAACTCATTTTCCCGAGTAACAAAATAAATGATACACATCTCTTGCTTTACTAGACATTTTCATAGCTCATATATTTTCCCCAAGATATATTTATAATGTTATATTAATAAATGAACCTAAGTATCAAAGTAGTTATCCAATAAGTCAGAGTCCATGCAGATTCCTTCAAGAGGTAAATTTTATTTGGAGCAAAAGTAATTACTCTAAATGAAAAATGATGTTTTATTATATTATAAAACTAGTTGTTCATAAAATGTGCTAGTATTTCTTCCTTTTCACTGTTATTAACAAAGATATATGTTTTAAATAAAATTGTATACAGATTCACACATGTATTACCAATTGTTCAATATCACTCAATTTCATTTCACAAACCAATACTACATGTAAGTAATAGGAAATACGTTATTTTTCATTGTAAATGCACTGTTTTTCAAAAGTTGGAGGAATCTAGTATCATAAATATTGAAAGGACATATAATCACTGTATTAACTAATATTGTCCCGTCACTTATATAAGAGTTTCTTTGAAAGCTGGAGTAGAATACACTGCATTTTTTGAAGAATTGGGCATTATAACTAAGGAAGAATTGATAAGCATAAGAAACATGAAATTATGTATATATGTAAAAAGACTATAACTATGTTAAAAAGTTAATAGTGGCTATTTCTGGATGATAAGATTAAGGGTGATCATTATTTTCTTCTTTATAACTTTCTATATTTTCCACAGTTTTCTTAATGTTTAAAGTAACAAGAAAATTCACTAACAATGGTTAAAGTAACAAGAAAAGAGTTTATCATACTATAGAGTTTTTATAAAAAATGTACATATTAGATTTTAGTTCAAGTTAAGTGGATGTGTTGGTAGCTGGTTAAAAACTCCCATCAAAAAAAAAAAAAAAAAACAACTCCCATCAAAAATATTGACAAGAAAATTAATATAAACTGAAAATAAGACTTCTAGAGGCAACCATGAAGGACCTATATCTGATTAAGTGGCTCACATGTAAGATAAAGGTATTAATAGTGCCTACTTCACAGTGTTGTATGGAACCACCAAGGATACACATGGAAATACCAAGCTATGATGACCAGCATATAGTTAATGCTCAGTAAAGAATATCTATTATTTATAGATATTTTTATCTAACCCCACTGAACATCACCAGTTTATAAGCTTATACTGACAAAAAGCCAGAGAGAATGTTGAAAATTTTACATGACCAGAATCAGGGTTCACAAAAGACCTTCTTTAACAAGATGAAATTCAACAAGGATAAAATTTAGGACAAATCATAACTGTACTAACACCAGATTTATTATTCAACTTTCAAACAAATGCAACAAGACAGATGTTAGGGATGGGTGGTTTCCACCCTTAAGTAGAAGTAAGGGATGACTTTAACAGATAGTCAATATGAGCCAACGAAGTGATGTTGCTGCCAAAGCATCTAATGTAATCTCAGTCTGCACTAACTTAATAACTCAATAGCTTAATAGCTATCAGGAAAGTGGTCCTGGATGCTCTCAGAGGTGGACAAGTTGGTAAACACATAAATACACAGAAAATCTGGAGCCAAAAGAAGGAGCTCTCAAAAAGGCAAAGAGAGTTGATACTATGTGTTAACAAGAACACTTGATATGATTTGGTATATTAGCAGGGAGAAGAGAAGACCCAAGGAAAAGAGCACAGCCATCCTCAAACACTGGAAGGACCATCACAATAAAGAAGGATCAAACTTGCTCTGCCAGAAAGACTCAAAACTCACATCAGTGAGTTTTGCAAGATAGAAATAATGAGACCAATTAAGAGGCTTTTTAATGGTCCAAAAAGTGCATGAAAAATTTGTTTTCACAAAAAATGTTCATCATAGTTTTGTAGAAATTAAATACTTTATTGCTAGAGTTAATGTGTTCACCATTCTAGAAGTCACATGAGCTTAACCAATAGTTAGGGTCCCAGAGAAGAGACTTACTCCTCAAACAGGTAAATAGACTAAGTCACATTTCAAATACAATCTAAGAATCCATAATAAATTTATTATGTTAGACATTTTCCCTAGTGAAGAATGCAAATCACAATGAACAGTAGCAAAAAAGAAATCCTCTTCGTGTTTACTAAACACTGTGTGTCAAACACTGGGCTAAGGGGCTGCAGGAATAACAGGCTACATTCTAGGGACTGTGATTTTTCAATAGTATTCAAACCCGGGGTTGGAGGTGTGGAACTGAAGTGGACAAGGGTTGTGTGATAGACAGAGGGCAGATTACTGAAAGGCTTAGGCAGCAAGACTCAGAACTTTGATTTTCTTGTAAAGACCATGGAGAGCCAATGAAGTGTTTCTCTGGAGGGAGCCACATGGAAAGGTCTGCACTCTTTGGTGACAATGTTAGAAGAAGTCAAGATAGAAATAATGAGACCAATTAAGAGGCTTTTTAATGGTCCAAGCAATAAATGACAGAACTGGAGCTAGGAAACAGATAAATCTTTAAGAAATATAATGCACAGTATATAATGGCTTGTGAGATGAAAAGGATGAAGGACAGAGTGAAGGATGACCTCAGATTTCTGCGGGAGAGACTGAGTAGGCATTGATTCATTCAAACAAATTAGAAATCATTTTGGACATACAGGGTTTGAGACAGCTCTGTGGCATCCAGGTAGAGATACGGTAAATAGCATGATAGGGCCAGGTTCTGAGAGATGCTCTGAGCTACAGTTATACTTTGGAAATCACCAGAGTATGGTGATAGTAAAGCTGCTACAGTGTATGAAAAAGCCCAGAGAAAATATGATGTACAGAAAGAAGTGGGCCAAAGACAGTCCCGAAAAATCATTATTTAAAGAATGGGCAGAGGAGGAGAATCCTTGACAGGAGACTGGGGACCCAGAGGTATGGTCAAACCAGGAGCAAATTCATAGAAACCAAAGGAGACAGTTTTAATTGCTACAGAGAACTCAAGCAAGTTAAAAAGCAAACGCTCTGAAAGTGTCCACTGGATTTAGGAACCAGAAGGTCCCTGGGGTCCTTGCCAAGGACTATGAGTGGAATGGCAGTCAGAAGACAGATCATAGTAGATTTAGCAAATAGAAGGAGAGGAATCTGAAGAGCACGCAGGTACTCTTTCCAGAACTTAGGGGCATGAAGAATCAAAGGAGCAATTCCTGACCCTGTTTCTAGGCCAGAGAGAACTGATCAAAGAAAAGAGGCAAGAGCTATGAGGGCGTCATACGGTAAGAAAAGTTTCAAAGGGGGTGGAAATGGCGGCATCTCAGATTCACCAGAAAGGACCCATCTTGCTCGGGAAGAGGCACAGCCATTCCTCAGAAACATGAAGGATTTCTGAGAAGGCAGGGAAGATTGCCTGTGTAAAGGCCAAATTGGAAGGAATGCACACATGACAGATCCATCTCTCCTGTGCGGTAAACGAACAGATCATCTGCTGAGCAGCAGTGGGGTGAGGTCACAGGAAAGGTCCCGAGGAGAGGGGAGTGATTCAGATGTGGAACAGGAAAAGATGAGAACCAGAAACACATGACATGAATTTTAGATGAAACTGAAGGCCCCGCTGAAGCAAAGACCATGATGTGCAGTTGCCCATATGTAAGCAGTTTTGTGATTTTTCTCCAGCAGCCTCAATGGAGGTGGTAAGATTGATCTGCTATATAGAAAAGATCTTAAGGCACCAAAGACAGCGAAACCTAGAACTGAGATGACTAAAAACATCTTTTGCCTTGCTCTATGTCACAAGTATTTGACAGTGAGCTGATAATTTAAATGACCTCTCTCATTAACCACTCCTTTGGCAGTGTTGAAAACACCAATTAAACCTGAACAGTGTGGCACTGTTGATATTACAGGAGGATTACTATGTATTTATGTATTTGATATGCAGATTTTGACATCAACATGACACATCTTCCACCTACAGGCAAAAGGAAGAAAGTTCAGTGCTTCATGCATTTTGGCTTAAGACTTGAATCTTTTACTTCAAAGATAATTTCATCTACATTGACACTTTAGTATTTTGAAACAGTAAGATTTTTGTTGTTGCTTTTAGTGCTGCTGTTTTTCAAATGCAAAATAATACACTACGTTGAATAAGCTTTTCTAATTCCACTTCCTTTCAGTGAGGTTCTGACATATTCTGTTAGGGATGTGTGCTCCTCCTCCGACCCTCAACCCAAGCTCAGAAGCTCTGACCTAGTCCTAAAAGACATCACGACATACGCAAGTAAAAAATTAAATAGTAAGGAAAAGCAGGAATATGGTAACTTGGAATATTTCATCTTAAATCATCTTTCAATCTCTCCTAAGGCAGTTAGTTCCTCAGCTTGGGTTGCAAGGGCTGCCCCAATGATAGAGGTCTCACATTCTCTTCTAGGGCAATTGCCCATGTATAAAGTGCCCAAGTAAAGTCCCTAAAAATTTAGAACTCTTTGATTTGGGCAGTTTCTCCATCCTATAAAGCCAAATTTCTGACCAAGTTTCAAGTCTTCATAGTGCAATACAAACTAAATCCTACTATAGTAAGAGAATAATTGCCTTCTCTTACCATTTTAAATTAGGAGTGGAATATTGTGTTGGCAGCTTTCAAAAAAGTGACTGGCATTTTAAGTCAAAGATAAAGTTCACAATCTTCCATTCCACACAGAAATAACTTCTGTTAATTAGGAGAAAAGATCAAAGAAAAATCAAGCTATGAGAAGGTGTGACCCCAAGCAAAAAAAAAAAAAAAAAAAAAAAAGGCTAGTCCTACAATCAGAAATGGGGCAGCTGAGGAGAGGAGAGGCTGCAGGTCACAAAGCAGTTCAAGGCAAAGGCCAGGCATGGTTTGTTACTGAGACAAGAATGATGGCAGGGTTGGCCACCAAGATGCCTTAGTGACATTCATCCATTGGATGAGGTCTCCAACTAGACAAATTTCCAGCTCTGGGTTACTCACACTTCCTTGAGCCAGACTCTAAAAGTCAAGAAGAAAATCATACAATTTTATTAGTCTTCTTTAACAAGGAGACACCTCTCTCTTCACATTTCCTGTTCTTACAAAAAAAAAAAAAAAAGAAGAGCACATAAAATAATGTGTACATTCTCCATGTTGTTGATCAGGAGTGAACTAAATCAGAAGGCCATGGACTCTTCTGAGCAGGACATGGAGAGGTGGTCTTCCACTTGTGCCCATGTCCAGATGATTCATTCACTCATCAGTCCATATACCCACCTATCCATCAAGAATTCTTATCTTGTTCTCACCCTAACACTACAAAGTCCCATAGCTTACGACTGGAGAGGGAAGGTAAGTGCAGGGTAGCTGCTTGTCCTAAAGCTTCCTGCTGGGCACGTCCTACACTGTTTCCCAAACTTCAGGGTACTAGTCCTTTGTCCTCTTTCTGAGTGTGTTTCAGGACTTAAGGAAGCGGATTGAATTTGCCCTAATGTGAGAGGACTGAGATGAAACACTAGAAATGCATCTTTCGGTGTGGCTCATGGGCCTTCGTGGTCCTCACATTGTCCTCCAGCTTCCCCTCTGGGGGATTTATTTCTGTACCATTACGACATCTACTTCTTACCTTGGTAGATTTTAACAGCGCATTAGCCATCACGTCATCAAAGCCTCTGAGGCTGGCATGAGCCTTCCTGCCAATTCTGGGAAACACTTCTGGGAAAGTAAACAATAGATAAGAGAGAATATTCACAGCCTCTGTCCCATCTGAATGGCCTTCAGATTTTAAAAGGTTGAGAATGACATAAAGTAGAGAAATTACATGTCTCATACATGAGTAGGTTTATCCTAAGTGGGACAGAGGCAACTGGGAATTAGAAAACTAGGGAGAAAAGGAAATTTAGTCCCTAGACAGGAACAGAGGTAAGTGAGAAAGGCCCTAAAAGGCAGTGCAGTAAGCATCCGCCAAGGCTGCTTTCCAATCACACATCTACCTGAAAAGGTATCATGTTCCAGAACGCTGCTCTCTTCTCTCCTCCCTAATACTTTCAATTTCAGGACATTCAGTCCTCTGACTTCAAGAGGAAAAAAAAATATTGGTGGGGAAAAACAGCTTGAGGAATATTGACCTGGCAAAGATTTGAGTCCTAGCGTCCAAAATGATTCCCTTCTCCAGGAGTTGGTGCCTGCTGGCTGTCCCTCCAGATTGAGTCACCTTGTCCCAGAATTACTTTTTCATGAACCTGATATCCTCAGGATGCAGCCCAGAGTATAATAATTATACCAAAACCCAGTGGGAGTCTGCTAAAGCCTGCGAGTCATCCCATGAGACTCAGATAAAGACCAGATTTTCCTTCTCCAGTGGCCCCATTCACAAACAGAGCACTGTCTCATGTCATTATTGCACAGGATAATGTAATGAATCTCCAACCTCTTTAGATCATGTAAATTAGTCCTTATGTTCCTTAGCTAGGCAAAGGGATCTTCCATATACTACCAACCAGATGTTCGAGAGAAAGCTCACATCTGCCACACTGGTAGCAACCAGTCCTGCATCAGAGCTGCTGTAAACACACATGGCCACAGAAGCCAGAGAGGGTTCTACATTTGGGAAATTCACCACAGAACAGGTCTGTTCCTGATTGCTTTATACAGATTCTTCAAACAGTTTTCATGTCAGTTACCCATTAGACCAACAAAAGATGAGTTAGCAATGTAAAAACTGATCTCCTGTAATCCCAGCACTTTGAGAGGCCGAGCCAGGAGAATTGCCTGAGCCCAGGAGTCGGAGACCAGCCTAAGCAACATGGCGAGACCTCATCTCTACAAAAATTAAAAAAGAAAAATTGGCCGAGTGCAGTAGCTCACACCTGCAATCCCAGCACTTTGGGAGGCTGAGGCGGGCGGATCACAAGGTCAGGAGTTCAAGACCAGCTTGGCCAATCTGGTGAAACCCTGTCTCTACTAAAAATACAAAAATTAGCCAGGCATGGTGGTGCACGCCTGTAATCCCAGCTACTTGGGAGGCTGAGGCAGAAGAACCACTTGAACCCAGGAGGCGGAGGTTGCAGTGAGCCGAGATCATGCCACTGCTCTGCAGCCCAGGTGACAGAGCAAGACTCTGTCTCAAAAAAAAAAAAAAGAAAGAAATTAGCCAGGCATGGTGGCATGTGCCTGTGGTCTCAGCTACTTGGGAGGCTGAGGCAGGAGGACTGTTTGAACCCAGGAGGTCAAGGCTGCAGTGAGCTATGATCACATTGCTGCACTTCAGCCTGGGTGAGAGATCAAGACCCTGTTTCAAAAAAATTAAATATGAAAAAATATGAAAAATTAAATATGAAAAAACACTGACTTGCCGTACAAATATTAAAGGAGATGTTGACTCAGGTAGAACAAAAATTCCACAAAACTCCACCCAGGATTTCAAATGGGAGCTGTAAGTTCCCTAAGGCAGGAAGGGGCCGCTAGTGGTGATGGGTATGAAACAGATGAAGAAGATAGATAGGGCATGTTCTTCCTTTTCTTCCTCTTATAAAAAATGCCCACTTAACTAAATCTATAATTCTCTAATTTATTAGCTATCACCTATGGAAATTTACAATAGATCAAGCACAGATCTAAGTGTCCTATATCTAAAAATGTATTTAATCCTCCCAATAATCTTGTGAGTTAGGTTGCTATGATTATGTTCATTTTACTCATGAGAACATTGAAAATTAGAGAGGTGAAGTAATTGATCTCTGTCATATAGCTGGTATGTAACCAAGCTTGTGTAAGGCTGGGATTCGGTTTTCAGCTACCCTTCTGATTTACCATGATCTTTCTGGAATAGTGTTTTCCAAAATGTGTTCCATGGGACATAATCTCAGGAATCTCTATAAAAAAAATTCCAAGGGCAATTTTGTTTGAAAAATACCAAAGACTATATATCCATCTACCGAGTCTCAAAGAATATTGTTAAAGAAAAAAAGGAAGAAATCACAATACCTGTAAAGTACAATGTGAACATGTATCAATGATTATTTTTTTACTCATTAATTAATGAGGAAACTGGTAAGATCCTAACCACTATACTATAAGGCCGTAAAAACAGGAGCAGAGAAAGAAACACAGCCTGGTGACCACACTCTTCTACTTTCCCCTTTACAATTAAGTCATTTTCCTCTATTTTAGATTCTACTCTGACTAACCATATCATATTGTCAGGAACTCAAACATAGTAACTGCTTGATCCATACTTTCATTAAATGGAAACTATATGACATCATCTCCCTCCCAAAATAGGTTATTGTATTAATTCAAACACCCTAGGAGAGGAAGCAAGTTATGCAAAATATGTGTTCTCCGTGCTCTGTCTTCACTTAGAGGAACCGAATTAGCCTCTGATGAGCAAAAAGCCAGAGGACATCTCCTCCTTGTAAGAATATTATGGCCGGGCGCGGTGGCTCAAGCCTGTAATCCCAGCACTTTGGGAGGCCGAGACGGGCGGATCACAAGGTTAGGAGATCGAGACCATCCTGGCTAACATGGTGAAACCCCGTCTCTATTAAAAAAAAAAAAAATACAAAAAACTAGCCGGGCGAGGTGGCGGGCGCCTGTAGTCCCAGCTACTTGGGAGGCTGAGGCAGGAGAATGGCGTAAACCCGGGAGGCGGAGCTTGCAGTGAGCTGAGATCCGGCCACTGCACTCCAGCCTGGGCGACAGAGCAAGACTCCGTCTCAAAAAAAAAAAAAAAAGAATATTATGGATCAGGCCACCAAGGGGGTCTCATAGGAGCATCAGGAAAACACAAATGACCATGGCCTCCCTCTAGATACCAGGTTCTATATCTGGGGTCCATGAACAGATCCCAAGATGTCCAGGAATCACTTGGAATTGTGGCTAATATAATATGGCTGTGCCTTTTATTAGGAGGGGAGGAAGGGTCTCCTGGTTTCTGTAAGGTGAAGAACCACTGAATTCTAAGAGACTTCATGGGTACAAGTGGAAAGAAAATAAGTGCTAAAATCAAACAAAACTGGACCTCACTTGATCACTTCTGAGAGCTGGAAAACCTTTGCCAAATGTTTAACTTAGTCGAGACTCAATTTCTTCATCTTTAGAAACGGGAGGATACCAACTCTAGAAAGTCTAAGTGAGAACACAAGCAAAAACTCCTGGCCTGATCTGAAAAGTGTTTAATGAGGGTTTATTCTTTCTTTTCTCCTTGACTTCATATCTTCACTTTAAGTTGCAATAACAAAGGTCTGACAGGGAGCTTAGATCTTCCAGTAGATCCAATGGAAGAGATTCTTACGGGTTTGGCCAAGCTCACATCTTTGACTTTCTGTGATACAGATGGATCTTTTAGAGCTAAAGGGATACTATAAAGTCTATAGAAACATCTGTGCTTAGAAAATTATTTGCTGGCAACTCTCTTTGCGCAGTTCAGTAAGTGTCTCTTGAGCAATTCTATAATTCCAAGAACAATACATGTGCCAGCAATGTTGCCAACGCAACCAAGAAAGCCTAGAGTGGCAGTCTACATTCCTAGAAATCATCCTTACTGGTGGCTTCTCACATTTGAGCAGACTTTTGTAGCAGCAAGAAATGGGATCCTTCCAAGTGACCCCATTCAAACCTGATCAAATGCCCCCATCAGATCTGCTGATGCCTCTCTTCCTGAATAGGAAAACCTGGGCCTGGGGTCTAAGGATGGATATGGCTTGACACCAAGAACAGCTTGATTTTTCCCCCTTAAGGTTTATTTTCAAGACTTAAAGCTATTTGAAAGTTCAGTTTGTTTGGGGCGGAGGGGGGTTGTTTTGATTTGGTTTGGTTTTGGTGAAAAGAATAGTGTGACCAGAATTCTCATGCCAAAATTTCCACTGCAGTCCTGCTGGGGCCACTGAGTGACATCAGGAAGGCCACCATCCTCTCTGAGCAAACTTTCTTCCTGTTTTTATTAAATGATGCCTTTTGGTAATTTGCCTCACAAACACATCATAAATGAAGAAAAAGAGATAGGCTACAGAGTACTTACATAACTTTTGAAAAAACATTCTGCATAATCTCAGATTGGGAGATGTTCTGCACAATCTCAGAGTGAGGTACCACCAGAATTCCCCAGGTTCTTAAGTGGTCCCCCAAAAGCCATGTAATATGCCCCAAATGCCAGGACATAATTACCAAGGATTTCAGACAGATTCAACACGATGTGCATGATCACAAAAGCAATTTCACTGATGGTTTCTATCTTTAATGTTTATTGATCCAAAAGTAAAAATAACCTGATACAAAACAAATTCTACATATATTGCAGGTTTCAATGGAAGTAAAAAAAAAAAAAAAAAAAAAAAAAAAAAAGGAAAAGGAAAAGGAGATGATTGCTAACAGACCAAAAAACCAAACCTACTTCCTCTGGTAATGACTCCTAGTTGAAGGCTGGACACGGTACTTTCAGTTCAGTTTGTCCATGTGGTCGTTTTCTAAAGATTGCTCAAGAAGGAACTCTGAGTGCCTTCATAACCTTCCTTGAGAACTTGGACAGAAGGTAACGGAAGTTAGCAGAGAGATGCTGCCCCTTCTGGCTATCTGAGGCTGCCTCTGTCAGAGCACACAGCTTCCAGCTCTGGGTACCAAAAGCTGAAAACACTTCTCACCAGCAGAACAGGGAATCAATGCAAATGAATAAACGGACAAATGAATGAATTTGTGAAACACTATTTTTGTATACATTTCTATACTTTGTGCTTTGATTTTCCATTTTATGCAGCCGTTTTAAAGTCTGATCTGCATGAAGTGAATTTCTAAAAAAAAAAAAAATTACACACTATTTTGTAGGAGACCTATGTTTCAGATTTAATTTGAGCTTCTCAAACTGAAATTTCCACGTTCATATGATTAACACGGATATTTTATAATAAAAAGCTAAATACAAAACCTGCAGGATTTTTTTTTAAATAAAATTGGGACTTCAAAGAAATACTGTGTTACCAGTATGTGCTTTGGGTAATATCATCACACTCTCTTGTGTGCTATTTGGGTATACCAAAGGAGGATGTTTTAAGACGCAGTGTTTGGTGTATAGGAATGACGGCACGATAGACGGGTGGGAAGCATAGAATTCTATTCTGGTGACCCTGGGTAACACAACTACCAGCTTTGCATACAGATAAGTAAAAGGTGATACTGGAATTGCATTTCGCTAGCTGTTCACACCATCTGTAAATACTGGCAGACACTTCTACGCCGCATTCTCTCCAGTTGCCCCTCCAGATCCATAATCCACCCTTCTCCACACTGCTGGGTGCTCCAGGAAGCTAATCTCTAAGAACCGCATCCTGCCCAGGCCCTCTGGCTTCCCTCTGGCCTCAACCAATGGCAAGTGTCAGCAGGAGATGCAAGGGTGGGCAAAGGTGGGAGGAGGGAGAGGTTAGGGTGCTGGTTCTCCTGGCTATCTCCCAGCCAGCCACCACCAGTTGCCATCTCATTCCCTTGCCTTTCAAGTGGCCCCAATAATTGCATCTCCTCTCTGTACGTTTCGATAAAAGCTCCTTCCCCTTGTTTTTAGGCCTGGGGAAAAATGTCCCCAGCAGCCTCCACTGCCCCTAGATCCCTTGCTGGTTTCCCATAACCCTCCCCACAGAGAATCCCAAAATAGAATCTGGGTCTCAAAATTCTTAGCTCAAAATCTTCCACTATCTTTCACCCTTCAACTATGAGAAGTAATGAATTAAAACAATCCAACACACTTCTAAAAAAGCATCACAGTGCGTTACAGTGTAGAAACAGTGCAGAAACAAACCAGTATAATTCACCAGACCAAAAACAATTTGCATGCTAAGCAAGCCTGAGTATACTAATCCCACAACAATGGAGTCTGCCAATCACACACTTTTCAGGAATATAAGCTCTGCAGTTGACAAAGGATAATTATTAAAAAGTGTTTAGTAAGATGTTTTCAGCTGTGAACCCAAAATATCTGAGACAAGTCTCAGTCAACTCAGAAAGTTTATTTTGCCAAGGTTAAGGACACGCCATGACACAGGCTCAGGAGGTCCTAATGATATGTGCCCAAGGTGGTTGGGGCACAGTTTGGCTCTATGCATTTTAGGGAGACATGAGACATCAATCAATATGTGTAATATGTACATTGGTTCCTCTGGAAAGGCAGGACAACTTGAGGTGGAGAAGGGGGCTTCTAGATCATAGGCAGAGAGGAGACAAACAGTTGCATTCTTTTGAGTTTCTGATTAGACTTCCGCTGAATATACAATTTACAGAAACAGTCACTTATGCTTTCACTGGCTTAGTGAAACAATAGAGCAGAGGAAGCAATCATATATATGCATTTGTCTCACGTGAGCCTCAGGGTGATGACTTTGAGTTCTGTCTGTCCTTTGCCTACTAGGAATTTCCTTGTGGGCAAATTTTGAGGGAGGTATGCAGCCGTTTTATCTTTGTGTTAAATAGCTATGTCATTTAGGAATAAAATGGAAGCAAGTTTGCCTGACACAGTTCCCAACTCGACTCTTCCCTTGGTTTAATGATTTTAGGGTCCCGAGATTAATTTTCCTTTTATGTGTCCTTTGACTGAAGGTATCTAAAATGAAGTGGGGTCATTCATCTGGGGTAACATCCAAGGTTCACTGTCCCATGCCAAGGAAATCAAGATTATGAACACACAAGGAGGTTAAGAGAGGAGGTTTAATAGGCAAAAGAAAAAGTTCTCTGCTGCAGAGAGAGGGGATGCTGAGCAGGTCTTGTGGTCCACAGTGAAGTGCAGATTTCATAGATGAGCTTGCGGAGGCAGTGTCTGATTTACACAGGGCACAAAAGATTGGTCGGACCAGGTGTGTCATTTGCACACGTGAAGAACTGGTTAGGACTAGGCATGCCGTTTGCATAGTGCACAAACAAGCTGGCTGCCTCACCCTAATCTTTTACTATGCAGATGAGTTCTCTACGTGGCCAGTGCTATGTTGTCTGCTTTTTCACTGCGGTGACAAAGAAATAGAAGATGGATCGTCCATATTGAACATGCCTGGCTCTCAGGTAGCCCTTTTCCATTGGCACAGCCGCCGGCATTCACCTGTGCAAGCTTCCAGCTTGCATATCTATGTTGGCAGCTCGATTTTTCAGGCTGATCATTTTTAGAAAACAAATTATTTGGGAGCTTTATTTTTTGTTAAAATGGAAGCCTTGCTGAGGACTCCTTTACCCTCAGTATCTTCCTAAATAATTTCTTTCTAGATACTGGATCAAAAGGGCAGAAGTTGTTTTCCCCTTTTAATGATTGCAGACTTATCACAAAAGTTTACACAACATAGCTTCATCATTATTGGTAAGATGTTGATTTTCCTCCACTGAGAATGCAAGGCAATCAAAACCAACATCATAGGTACATAAGAGACAAGGTACATAAGATCTGGCTCTTTTGAAGAAATTAACAAGCTAATTCTCAAAATCAACTGGAAAAGAAAAAGATGCAGAATAGTCAAAACAGTTTTTGGAAAAAAGGAGAATAAAGAAAGGATGTTACATCCCTCTCCAAAGCTCTTCAGAGAAGCCCAACTTTCAGAATACAAAACTGAAAATGTGATGAGTTATTTCTGCCCTGCTAAAAAGGTAGTTTCATTCAAAACCTTTGACCTGAGTACCTAGAAAAGATTAAGCATAGTAAAACTAAACAACAACAAACAACTGATGTCCTATGAACCTTACTTCATGTCCACAGGGAAATCAAATCCCACATGTGGTCTTGGTGTAAATCACAGGGCTGTAAAGTATTGTAAAAATCAGTGTAGAAAAAAGCTGGACTGTTTTCAGAAACATGACCGACCATGTTAGTAAGACAAAACTTCTCTCTACAGACTGCATTCTCACAAGATCATTACTTCAGATTCACCAGATATACTGGTTCCACAACTTATTATATGAAATAATATAGAAGTATTTCTCTGCCTTCTATTTAAAATGATCGAGATATGTTTGCTTTCTAAAACTTTGGGTTTTGTTATTCCACTCCTGGGTATCTGTTAAAGCCATAATTTATAACACCTAATATTTGATTAGTTAGAACGTTGAAAGAATGTTGTATTCTGATCGATACAATATCCTGGTTATCTGAAAGGAGTAAACACTTCCAACTCTTGTTATAGCATAGCTTCCAAGAATAAGTTGGTCATCTTGATGAATGTATGAAGCAATAAGTATGCTGATTCTTTATTTGAAGAAATCCTTTCATCCACTTACATTTTCTCCTCTAAATCCCTGACACTTAAAGTGGGTCCTCACACCAGCATCAGCCTCACCAGGGGGCTTGCTAGAAAAGCAGAATCTCAGGCCCTATTGCAGAATACAATCTGCAATTTAACAAGATTCCCATGCAATTCATCTGTGCATTAAAGTTTGGAAAGCCTGTTCTAAATTACAAACTCAAGGTCAAACTCTACAGGTAAATGAGGAACCAACATCATTATTCCAGGCATTTGATGTAGACGCAGACAAAGATCAGATAATCAGATTGAAGTTGTAATGATCACAGAATACACTACAAATGCTGGTTATTAAAATAAATGCATGATCCATGTTTAGCATTTCCCTCATTCTTTTTTAAAATTATTTTTATAGATTTTGGGTATGTAAGTGTCATTTTGTTACATATTGCATAGTGGTGAAGTCTGGGCTTCCAGTGTAACCATCACCTGGATAGTAGTATATATTGTACCCATTAGGTAATTTACCATCCCTCCTCCCTCTCCCACCACTCACCTTTCCATGTCTCCAATGTCTATTAAAGCACAGGACAGAAATATTTCCAAATGTTTAAGTGTTTTGGATGGTTGGCTGGGTTTTGAGTGTTTGTAGTTTAATTTGCATTTTAATGAAGCCATCACCATTAGATTTTTATAAAAAGATGATTCGGCAGATCTCCATAGGAAGTGGAATCATTCTGATTAGTCACATTTTTGTCCTAAAAATGTGAATTAAATTTGAATTTCTGGCTCAGTGACATTCAACAACTTCACATAAATGAAACAGTAACATACATGAAGCTATTCCTGACCATGACCCCAAATGATAAGCCATCAGTAGCTCGCTCAGAACCCCTGTGGATGATCCTGCCCTTTCATGTGGAAACAACTGAAACCAGATGAGCTGTATCTAGTTTTGTATTTCAGAACCAGTGTTTCAAGCAACTCAGATTGCAAGCAGGGGTTTTTAACATCAGGCAATTATAGTCATAAATAACAGCAAATCTATGTCAAATTTCCTACGATGACTTTTGACATAAAATAAGAAAAAGGCTTTAACCCTATTTTGTGTGCCACAGCATCATTAACACTGAACCAATCTTCACTTCTTCCTCCAAAACCTAAGGAGCAATCAGCAACCAAATCCCTCCTCAGCACGTGGCTGTGAACAAGGTACCATGTCTGCCCTGTTCTGAGCATCTGCAAATAGGAAGAATAGTCAATGCTTCTTTCAAATTTATAATTGAAGTAAATGCAGGTTTTCTCTCCCCATCATTTATTGCCTTCTTTCTTTTTTCCTTTCCCTCCTCACTTCTTATTAGGAGTCCCCAGACTTTGTTAGCATACAGTATACTTAAATTATGCCGTGAAAGGTTGCCAGTATTAGCAGGAGAAAGTTTCATTTTGTGTAAGTGTCTATCTAAAGAGTCTGAAGGGCTACGCATCCTCCAAGGATGCCTAGGACCTAAATAGTGCAAAAACCTTCCCCCACAGCCCATGGATCCAGGGACGTGAGTGAAGAGCCAAAGGGATGCTAAGGAAAGAGGAGAGAGGAAGAGAGAAACAGAGAGAATGAGGGAGAGAAATATCCGTGGCTGCACATCCCAGGTAGGCTGCCTAGGAAATGTTAAGCAACAAACTGTTAGAAAATTGGAAAGGTAAAGAAATGTCTGCATCACACTCAGGAATTAACATGCGTGCATGAGCAATTGAAATGCACTTCAAATGCCTCTGTAATTTAGAATATGGAGTGGACATACACTCTCCTGAGTGTTAAAGGCCAAATTAAAGGGTTGCATAAGTACTTAGAAAAACAAAAGATAAAAAGTGTAAATTTAGATAATTCACTCTCAAAGAAAATTATCCAGGAAACTAGAAAACTTCATATAGACTTAATACGTCAAGTACATGTTGAATCTCCAAGAGGAAGATGCAGAATGTAGTGTTCTCCAATTTTTCTTTTCTGACAAGAGAACGCTTTTGTCAAAAATGAGTATCCTGCAAGACTAATCTGTACCAAATGGACTTGGAGGGAACTCTGGGCCACACCATAGAGATCCAGACCCCAGGACCCCCTGCACTTCAGAAACAGAGCCCCTCGGCCTGGCTGGCATGAGGACCACCTGGCAGGCTTCTGATGCAGAAGGTCTGCACAGATCATTTGGATGAGCACCAGAACTGCTCTCATTTGTCAGATGTGGGCAAATCCCTATGCACATTCCTTAGGAGTAATTATTTTAATTTAATACTCAATTTATACAACACCCAGAAGTAAGCAACATAAGCTAATAATTAGATGTCTTGATTTGGCCAAGTATAAGCTCTGTCACCTGGAATGAGTCACCAAGGCTCTGTGAGCCTCCTTTCCTCCTCTGTTTACTGACCTGCATCTCCAATCAGGGTCCTGAAGACCACTTGTGCCCAAACGCAATCTCTACATTATAATCCCTGCGAGGTATACGTCAGGTTACTGGGATGCATACATCAGCACCATTAATTTTCCTGTGTAAATAATTCAATATCAGCCAGGCTCAAATAAGAGAGGAGAAGAGCTTCGGAGAAGGTTCATGACCTTGACCCCACTCTGCCAAGTAGAAGCTAAAGTGTTCTCATCTCCTCCTCTTCTCTCTATCACTCTCTCATGATGCAAGTGACAACTAATTAAATAAAACTATATGTGAAATACATGTACATTGAGACCTTCCAGAGACAAAGATCCAACCTTCCGCCAGCCCCAAATCCGATCTCTGTTGTTCCCTGTGCCCTGGGGGACTGATCCAATGGACTGCATTCCCCAGGTTCCCTTGATCTTAACTTCCTGTAAACTGGCGGGAGAGACACCAGCAAGAGAGGAAAGGTCAGGCCCTGCTCCATCCTGCTTTGAACTATTTCTGGCAGTCCCTAGGTCACTTCACACCTGTCTGGAGACCTCTCCTTTACGACTTCTGATCTCACTGGGATCGGTCATACTATTTTCTCTCCTTGCCTCGTCCAGCCTTGCAGTGGTTATAGTTTCGTGCTATTGTTACTGGTCTTTGGGGGCCTCAACTCCACTGCTGATTCCCTTAACACTTCCCACACTTCCACAAAAAGTCCATGCAGTAAAGCCTCTTGAACTATCTGTGCTGAACTCTGCTTCCTGCCTGCCGAGCTCTGGCTGATAGAGTCCCAGACAATCTCTGGCCCTGGGGATCATCACTGTTCCAGTGTACCCACCCTGAACCCAAGGGGGCTGCAGGCAGGCTTTGTGTAGTTTTAAAACACATATGCAAATATACATAGTCACAGAATTAAAAAACAATGTCTGGAAATAGGTTACTGAGGGTTCACACGTGCCATTTTAAAGCACACCAAGCAGTGTGCATTTAAATATGTATTACACTGAGTCAAAGTTCTAAAGTCCTAATTGCAAAACAAGCCTGCACCCAAGGAAGGACAATAGATATTTATTCAGATTAAATATTGTCCTCTTGAGCTTTCACTACACTTGATGGGGCCTTGAGTACTGCCAAAATTTGATTTCTGTAAAATAAAACTCCAAAACTCAAATTGATATCCATTGGAGCCTGGTGGTTTTCATAGCAAAGCAGGGCTGGAATCACATGCTTGGAGTCTCATCCTCCAACTCTGCAGGCTAAAAAAGAGCTTGGTTTTGGCTACAGATGAAAAATAGAGATCATTTCCTGGTTTCACCAGGGTGGTTAAGAGTATTGAGCTTATTAGAGAATTTACAACCAAAGAGCTGGGGCTCTTCAAGCACCACTAGACTCTGCCTCCAAAAGAGCATTCCTCATAAGGTGCTGGAGACCTTAGTGACCCGCAGCCCCAGCTGCATCCTTTCTGCCACATCACATTCCATTGTCCACACTGCTCCACTTCCCTTGCCTGGCTGGGACTAGCTTCCTGACACCAGGAAGATGCAGAGAGCCACATTCTGGGCATTTTCATCAAGCCCACTCAAGCCTCATTCCCTTTGAAGCCCATGAAGAATCTTGGATTTGTGCACATTATGATTTCTGGTGGCTTCCCAAATTCAGTAGATAACTAGGTAAATCTGAAACTCAAATAACTCCAAATGCATCCTGGGCCTTCCTGTCTGCTCCATGTGTAAGTCTCAGAAGAATTCAAAATCATGTTCTCTTGAGGGATAAAATAAATAAATGAGCATTTTTGTGAAGTCACAATTTGATTTAGTCTTTCTGGCGTACACTTTGGCAGCGTTTATCAAAATCTTTTAAAACGTCTATACTTACTGACCCAGCAATCCTACTTCTATAAATACGTTTAAAAAATAATCAAAGATATGCCCAAAGATAGGACTACAAAAACGTTCATTATAAATACTTTACTTATTATAGCAAAACAGTAATGACAAACTAAATATCCAAAAATAGTTAGTTAAATATATTACTGGCATTTCTACTCCTTACATGATGAGTGGGCTAGAAACCCAGAACAACCCTCCCACTCAAAATTTCCAGACAAAATATAAGCATTGTTTTCAATGCATTGCTAAGCTAGCAGAAAGTCAGGAATTCCGCAAGGCCAATAGCATGGTCTGGGAGGCTTTAGCCCAGAGGGCATCTTCCACTGTTTTGACAGCTGCACTGGTGGGACCAACCAGAGATAAAGTTTAGATACGGCTAAGCCAGAGCGAGACGTCTACCAAGAGATGCACACCCTCTTCTCCCCAACCTTAACCCGCATAAGGTTAAGACCCAAGGGGCTAGACTTTCAGTGTGAATTAATTTACCTGTAAATGGTGAACTAGAATTATACTTGTCCCCAGAAGGAGAGCATAAAGAAAAGTTGCCTGTTTTGACCTGGCTATTGGGGGAAGTGGAAAGAAATCCTTTCCTTGAAGTGGTGAGCACAACTTGGCCACGGCATTTGAGGTCCACAGTCCCATGTCAGGGCACGAGTTAGAACCTCAAGTGGAGAATTTCATTTAATGCAATTCTTTGGGAGACCGGTGAACAATCACTTGAGGCCAGGTATTCAAGACCAGCCTGGGTAACATAGTGAGAACCTGTCTCTAACACAGTTAAAAAAACATTAGCCAAGCATGGAGGCTCATACCTGTAGTCCCAGCTACAGGCAGGACAATTGCTTGAGCCCAGGAGTTTGAGGCTGCAGTAAGCTATGATCGTGCCGCTATACTCCAGCCTGGGTGGCAGAGAGAGACCCTGTCTTTAAAAATAATAAATACATACATACATAAATAATAAAGCAGTTCCGTGATGAATTCATAGTCCCCTCATTGATGGTACCTGCAAGGGCTGGCCTTGACAAACAAAATTCTCCTCTGGAAGAATTTAACTTCAGCCCCATCTTCAAAGAATTCCCATGTGTTAGGTTCTAAGGAATATTATAATAAGGAATGCTAGGCTTAATAATGAATACATTTCTGGAATCTTCATAAACAGAGGAAAATATTCACAGTATTTTACTATGCGAAAAATTCTGTATGATAATTAAAAAATTATAAAAATTAGATAGATCTGAAGGCTAGGAGCAAATATATTTCCACTGCCTAAAGTCAACAGGGATCAAATTATGGGTTTTCTCACTTTTTTCTCATAATTTGTAGTGTTTTCCAAATGTTCTATAAGCATATATACTTTAGAAATTAGAAAAAAAAAATTTATTCAGAAAGCCAAATACCACATGTTCTCACTTATAAGTGGGAGCTGAACATTGGGTACACATGGACATAAAGATGGCAACAATAGACAATGGGGACTCCTAGAGCCTGCAGAGAAGGAGGAGGGAGCGAGGAGGCTAAACTAACTATTGGGTACTATGCTCAGAATCCATTGTACCCTAAACCTCAGTATCACACAATATACTCAGGCAACAAACCTGCACGTGTATCCCCTGAATCTAAAATAAAACTTGAATAAATAAAACAAATATTAAAAATAAAAATCAAAAGAAAATAAGATAAAATTAATGCTTTTTAATTTGAAAAAAAAAGGAAAAGAAAGCCATTCAACAAAACTTAACCTTGTAAAGAACATCCCAACCTTTAAAAAAATATGTGATCTAATTCCAGCTATCTTTTGGTTCCCCTAAAGAAAATACTAGCCGAAGCACTGATGTGAGCATTGAATAACTTTTACTGTTATTAGATACCTGCTGTATGCCAGACCCTGCTAGGCATAAGAGAAAAAAAATGAATGAGAAACCACCCAGGCCTTCAGGAGCTCACAGCTGAGATGGGGTTTCAGAAATGAAATAAGTGTAAAGTCCAGTGTGCCTGACGGGCTCACTCACCAGATACAGGGAGACACCGGGGAAGGCCCTCACTCACCGTAGTCCCACAATCAAGGAAGGCTTTCAGCCTTCTTCTTAAAGGATAACTGGGAGTAACTCAGGCAGAAGGGAAGGGAAAAGGTGCTTCTAGCAAAGGAGAAAGCACATCATTCTCACCACCCTCCACTCCTGCACTCTCTGCCCCCTGCTCTGCTTTATTTTTCGTCACAGCAAATGTCACTACATTATTTATGTAGTTGTTTCCTCATTTGTTGTCTGTTTCCCAATTCCACTGTAAGTTTCATAAGGGAAAGGGCTTTGTTTGGTATACCACTATCCCCATTATGTGCTAGGCATAAAGATGGCAACAACAGACACTGGGGACTACTAGAGCGGGAGGGACAGAGGACGGCAAGGGGGGAAAACTAAGTCTTGGGTACTATACTCAATATCTGAGCATATGTATGCTTAAGCAAATTGACTTGGATGAATGAATGAGAGGCCAGAAGGAGAAATATTGGCGTAGAATAATACTATGCTTCAGTTCATTGTCATTAGACTGCAACACCAAATTCCCGAGAGCAATGCAGATCCTTTTAGGAGGACAAGGGGATGATATGGTCCAGGACAGCTGTGTAGAGGAATTGATTCAGGGTGGGGAAACAAGGAAAGTATGGGATAAAACAGTAGGCAAGAAAGAGAAAGAGAAACAGAACCAAGGGGCAGGAATAGCTATACCCATTCATTCATCCCACAACTACTTAAACTACACATGATTACATGAAAGCAACACAGCTATAGCAGTTATTATAGCCATGGGTATAGTAGTTCCTAACCCAGGTGTTGTGGTTTGGCTGTGTCCCCACCCAAATCTCATCTAGAATTGTAGTTCCCATAATCCTCACATTTTGTCAGAGGGATAAGGTGGAGATGATCGCATCATCGGGGCAGTTTCCCACTATCCCTGTTCTCATGACAGTGAGTTCATTCTCAGAAGATCTGATGGTTGTATAAGGGGCTTTCCCCTTCACTGGGCGCTCATTCTTCTCCTTGCTGCTGCCATATGAAGATGGATGTGTTTGCTTCCCCTTCCGCCATGATTGTAAGATTGTAAGTTTTCTGAGGCCTCTGCTGAACTGTGAGTCAATAAAACCTCTTTCCTTTATAAATTTCCCAGTCTCTGGTATGTCTTTATTAGCAGCATGAGAACAGACTAATACACCATGCCCTGCTATAATCTCTGGAGATACGGCTGTGAACAAGACAAAGGCCCTCCTTAATGGAATTTATATTCTATTGTGAGAGACATTAAAAAAAATTAAATAAAATAATTTTAAAGAGTAATTCATCCCAGCACTTTGGGAGGCCGAGGCAGATGGATTGCCTGAGACTAGGAGTTTGAGACCAGCCTGGGTAACATAGCAAAACCCAGTCCCTACTGAAAATAAAAAAAATTAGCCAGGCAAGGCGGCACACGCTGTAGCCCCAGCTACTCGGGAGGCTGAGGTAGAAGGATTGCATTCCAGCCTGGGTGACAATGAGGCCCTGTATCTAAAAAAGTATTTCGTGTTATATGAAGAAAAATACAGGAAAGGAAGAAAGAGAAAGATTGATGAACTATTTAAGAGGTAAAAACTGCAAGACAACGTGACCACAAAGCTGCCTATGAATCTTCAGAATATTCCATCATCTTGACTTCAGTGCTAAAGTAAAGAATCTTCCTGAACATTGTAAGGCACAGTTTCTAGAGAAAGTCCATGTAATCAAGAGCATGTAACAGATGGCTCTTGATCCGGTTCCACAATACACAGCTCAAGGGCGATGTATTGATGGTTTGGGGCTGCCATATACCAGGGGTTCTGCACCATCCACAGGGACAGAAGCAGATGGAGTGCACCTGACCAAAATCCATTGCTTGAGATTCCAAAGAGAGAGCCTTTGGCAACAGAGCTCTGAAATTAGGGGTCTGGTTTTATACTGCATCTTGGCTCGCTCAGAGAATGGAAACTCTTCTGGACTTAAGAAGTTGTCTCCAATGCCAAACATTAAATCTGAGGAACAATTTTAAACGCTGATTAATGCTATTTTTAGTCTGCAAGATGGTGGGAAAGACAGGATTAATGATGGGAAGGAGGGAGGAGGTGGTTAGTCAATGTCTGGTTGAGAAAGACATAAAGCATTTTCTTTTAATGGAAGATTTGTAGGTTAAGATATGGAAAACAACATGTTATGTAACAATTTCCCCATCTCGAAGAAAGTTGCCTTAGAAAGATGCTGGTGCTGGTTCAGCATTTGTCCTGAGACACATCCTGCTGACACACTGGACTCCGGTGACCCAGACCTATCAACATGGGGACAAAAGGCATCTAGAGTGACAATTGATGAAAGAAAATAACAGTGCCCTGTTTTTGCAATTGGCACCTATGCGAGAAACAGACCTGCATAAAGAAGATTATTTTGCATTATTCTATTTGTAGTCATTCCTTTTCATCTATGCTGGCAGCGTCATACTGTACAGTAAACAGTGAGACATAAGGAAATGTATAGATAGATTCTGAATCCAAGAACAGTTCATTTAATGAAAAACTAAAGTCACAAAGGACATGCCCTTTTCATGCTCACATTGTCAAACTGTATAATTCATGTGTTTTCCAGCCTTCTCAGGTTCCTAGGGGCTCACAAAGCTTGCCAGCTGCCAGCATTTTGTAACATGGCCCGTGGGCAAATCCAGCAGGACCACTACTGAAATCACAACCAGTTACCCAGCCGTATTTCTTCAGCTTCTCTCTTGATTATGGCAACAGCAAAGAACAGAGCAGTCAAAGGCCTGCCTCATTTACTGCTCACCCACACAAGATGAATATAGATGGACGATGAGGTATAAATCTAATTTTTAGGCTCGAGAAAAACAGACAGTGGTTTCTACAGAATGTCCTGGAAGAAAATCAGGCACACTGGGTTTCCCGATGGAATAGGGAGCCAGAGATCCCAGCAATATGCCCCAGTCAGCTCTCACTGACAATAGGCTCACATGACCAGCTGGATCCCTGAGTCAGACTACATAGAAATGAAGAAAGGTCCACCTTGTCTTGCTGACACTTGGGGATGTCTAATTTTCACAACCTCACTTACTGAATACTGTGCCAAGAACAGTGCTACATGCTTTATTTCACTGAAGCTCCACAAATACCCTATAACATAGGTACCATTACTAGTCCCATTTTACAGATGACAAAACTGAGGCTTATAGGTTGGAGTAATTGGCCTAATGTCACATAATTAGTAAGTGATAGAACTGGGACTAGAATTCCAGATCTGTGCTTTCAATAACCTATTGCTGCTTCAGGATGCTGAGCTTATGGATCACCTCAGGTCAGGAGACCCCGTCATGCTCCTCTTACAGCTGACACCTATGGTGCCTGTATCCATGGATTAGTGGCTGGGATCACCTAACTAGTCCACTTGAAGCACAAAGCAAATGATAAAATAAGTGTGCATCTACAGATAATTTCTTCTGTTTCATACGGAATTCTGCTCATTGGTATACTGTGGTTACAAAAATGCCCACAAAATCTTTCATTTCCTGTATGTAGTCTGCTTTGCAGTGTGACCCTTCAACTCCTCCCATGAAGAGGTGAAGGCTATCTCTCCATCCTTGAATTTGAAATTAACCACGTGATTTTCTGTGGTCAATCAGAATTTAACAAACTATAGGCAAGCTGAAGCTTGAAAAGTCCCTACTCATGATTCTACTTTCTTTTGCTTAAGAATCCTGGGCCCTCGTCTCTGCGGACAAACCCAGGCTAGTTTGTTAGATGATGCAGTACACAGAGCCACGTCATCCCAACTGCCCCAGCCAATAACAAATCAACCACCCCAATCAGTCCATCCAGCCCCAGCTGTGACACTCACAACCTCAGTTGATATTAGCTGAGGCAACCCAGACCAGGAGAACTTCCCACCTGGCCCACTGAATGGAGAGAAATTATAAACATTTGTTGTTTTCAGCCACTAAGTTTTGGGATAGTTTGTTACACAGTGCAAGCTAGCTGGCATAAGCATTTAGAAGGTAAAGCTCTGACATCTTTGCAGTATTATCAGTAGTGCAACGTGACTCGGGCCATATTCCTGTCACCCAGACAGCCCTGTCAGATGGGTTATGTCTGTTCAAGAAGAGAACTTGTTCTAAATCCAGGTCAGTAGCACAATGCATGCTTGTTTGTTTTATTTTGTGTTGTTTGCAGCCTACCTCATTCCCAAAAGTTTTGAATTGAGTACTTCTCCTAGGGTGGTTCCCAAGGCTAGCTGCAGCACAGCACAATGACCTGGGAAGCATCTAAAAAATACTGATGCACTAGGCCCATCCTCAAGGATTCTGATTTCCTTGGTCTGGGGTGAGGCTGCAGTCTGGCTATTTTATTCTCTAGAATCAGACTGTGATAGCTCTGCCATTGGCTAGATGATATGTTATATATATTACTTGTTCTCTCAGACTTAGGCTATCAGGAAACTTCAAAAACCCATCCTTTCAATTAAAGCAAGTTAATTATTTCACTAGGAAAAGTTACCTTTAATGAAGCATCACCAGATGTTTAGCCTTTTCTGAAGCACTTACATGTCAGTATTTGAAGGCCAGTAACCAAGACCCACAGCAGGCACATGGTTAAACTAACAGGGCAGGCATATGGCCACTGCCATGTGAGATCTCAGGCAAGCCACTGAACCTCTCCTACATTCATCTTTCCCATCTGGAAATAGGTAGATGTTGAATAACGAGCCACGAAGTTCCCCTCCAGCCCTGAAAGTATGACTGTTTAATAGTTATCAACATTCCAAGCTAAATGAGCAATATCTGGTTCCTCTCCTGAGGTTAGACTGCTAGCCCTGTCTTATCCTCTAGAAAGTATCATGTGTACAGCCCAGAGGTACCAGCACAATGGGTCATGCATCAGTCCCTGACTCAGTCAAGAAACAGAGTGCCAACATGTGTCAAGCATTGTGCTTGGCACTGCACGACAGAGAGAGGGCAAAATGCTGGTATTCCTGAGCTTATCGTGTTTAGAGAGAAGCAGAGGAGAGAAAAATAAAACCAGAGAGCTTCATGACTGGCACTTGATTGAACCCTAAATGAAGGAGAAAGGTGGAACCATTTCTGGTTCAGATGAAGGAGGGTGCTGAGAACTGAGTGTTTGCATCCCAGTGAAATTCATTGTGAAATTCATTTGTTGAAACCCTAATCTTCAAAGCCATGGTACTTTGGGAGGCAAATAGGTTTAGATGAGGTCCTTGGGATGGAGCCCCCATGATGAGATTGATGTCCTTATGAGAAGAGAAACAGACCCGAGCGTTTCCTCTCTCTGCCGTAAGAGAACACAGCAAGAAGGTGGCCATCTGTGAAAGCAGGAAGGAGGTTCCTCACCAGACCGAGAATCTCCTGACACCTTGATCTTGGACTCGTAAGGAAAAAAAAAAAAGTGTCGTTGCTCAAACTACCCAGTCGATATGGTTTTCTGTTATGGCAGCCCAGGCTAAGACAGAAGGACTTTTCCAAAAACGATGGGACTTCAGATGAGGGCCAAGTAGAAAACAGGTGGGGAAGCGAGACAGGTGGAAATGAAGGAGAGGAAGAAAAAGTCATTTCACGGATGGAAAGATGAGACTAAAAGAGAAAAATGAAAAAAGGCAGCAAGGAAAGCACAGAGCAACCTCCCTAGACAGAGAAAGAAAAAAAAAAAAGGTTTGTTTAATCCTAAGCAAAACACATTGACACTTTCCATTCTTTCCAATAAACCTGACATTCAAAAGAGAAAGCCATCATTGTCGGGCAGCACTAAGCAGTTAGTTGCCTGACAGGGCGAGTCCATGCTAACTGCTTTAGAGTTTCCTTTGCTAATTAAATCAATTAATTTTAAAGCACGTCTTAAATTGGGTGATGTCATGTGTAATACTCTGACAGCATCAAGAAGGAATCGCTAGTTCATAAATATGTAGTATCACCTACTGGCACAGCAGAGAAGGGAAGAAAGATTTAAAGGCCTTTCACACCATGAAAGTGACAGATCCAAGGCAAAAGCTGAAGAATCCTAAGTCTAAAGGGGCTGGTAAGACTCACAGTCTCAGTCTCTGAGGCAATACTGGACTTGTAACAAAAAAAGAAATCATGGCTTGAACACAAAAAGAGGGAGAAGAGAGGAAGAAGAGGAGAGGGGTATGGAGAAAAGGGGAATGAAAACGTAAGAGAAAGAAAAAAAAACCAAAAGCATCTTTTATTTGTGATGTGCCATTATTAACACTGCAGCTAAAGGAACAAACAAACAAAAATCAGCAATGCAAGGAGTGTGTCTTCATACTTATTTTTCCTCTCCTTTAAAGGAGTAAAGCTTAACTTGAAACAGAATTTCAAGCCATCGTTAGTCTCAGACGCAGCTTACCTGAATGTTTCTGTAAGTTCTCCTTACTGAGCATAGCCACGAGTACCTGAATTCAACCGTAGTACCTTGAAGTCAACTTCATTTGCACCCAGTTGGAAAACCAATTGTTAAGCATGTTATGTTTTCCTATTTGAATTAAAATGTATTTTCTAAGGAAAAGGCATTAGAAAGAGATTTTTCAGGCCTATCACTACACATGCAGATACTTTTTAAGCGTTCAATGATGAATGAATGAATGAATAAGTACTTTCCATGGTTCACCCAGGGGCAACCTATTAATTGCACACATAAACGCCCCCAGAGAACCAACCAATCTTCTGTAGGGAGAAGACTCTCTAAACCAATTCTTTTTCATTTATTTATTTCAATCACTTATTCTCAAATACTATTCTCAAATTCTATTTGAGAACCTACTAAATCAGATGCCTCAATAAACACATCATGATTACATTATTTCATTCCATGGTATTTGGTGAGTATTCACACCACAACTTCCTAGGAGACTATAAGCTCCACAAAAGGAAAGGCCTGACTAGAGTAACTTTCCAAAAGTCATACAACCAAAAAGTACTACAACTGAGTTTTGAATCGAAGAATCTGGCCCCCAGGACCTGAATAGCTGCAAGCTCCAGTCTTTCTCTTGGGGGCTCAGTAAATATTTGGGGAATGAAAGATTTACACATAATCCATGACTTTCAAATACCTTGAGAAGAGCAATAATACACATCATTTTTAAATGAATCATATTTGAAAACAAAAATAATCCCAAAAGTGTTAGGAATAATTCTGATTTAGATATCTGTTACCAAAACATGGTAAGTCTAAAGAAAACAAAAATTTCTTATCTCAACAACCAGCAAACACTACCAGTAGCATTTGACATATTTCCTTATGTTCTTTTATTGTAGTTGTTTACTTATTTTTACACTTCTGGAATCCGATTTTTCTTCAAATTATATCCTAAGAATTGTATCATCTCACCACGCATTTTTCAAGCATCTACGTTTTAATCACTCCATAATATGTTATCACATGAATAGACCCCAACTGGTGTGATCAATCATTCCCTTGTTGGTAACACTTGGGTTGCTTCCAATTTTTTACAATAATGAAATAATTCTTTAGGGTTATTCTCAACTGTTCTTTCATAGTTTCTTTTTTGAATTAGAACAAATCCCTAACATTTTTAATAACACATGTAGGTGAAGTAAAATATCTCCCCAAATCACATGAAAGCAAGGGCATAACGAGGGTTTAGACTCTATGTAGTTTCAGATGATGAGTCTGAGGCTCCATCACCATCACCCGGGGACTAAGGTGGAGATGAGGGGACAGAACCCCTGCACACATCAAGTGGGGATCAGGGACTGTACAGACTGTGACCCACTTGCAGGGCAGTGTGAGAGATGGGAGGGCTGTGGCACAGCCTGACAGAAAAGCAGCTGCAGAGCAAAGTCTTCAAGTGGCAAGGCAGTGGCTACTTGGACTTGGTAAGAGGGCTGGCGGTGAGGTAAGAGGAACAGAGCACAGGTGAGAAGAGAAGGTACCGAGCATGTGGACCTGGGGACCAGAGAGTTGGTGTCCAAAGACCATGAGGAATAAGCCACGCCTCAGGGCCGCCATGATGAACCAAGGACAGCACAAAACCAGGAGACCCTCAAAGATGCTGGGATGATCCAAATCCTCAGCTATTCAGCTTACTCCAATTACCTCATAGATGGAAAGTGAACTGCCATCTACAGGAAATAAAGTGTCTCTTTCCCAATACTGAATATACTGCCTCTGTTCTCAGGCACCCCTCTGAATTAAGAATGGCTATTTGTGGGTTGAGGTGCTGAAAAAACCTTATCAAGGTGAACATAAGTTTTATCTATAAATGCATACTATAAAAGAAAAGAACCTTTCTGGGATGAATCCTACTTTGTCCACATAAATGATTCTTTTAAATAATTTAATATGATTTATTATAATTTTATTTAGAGTTTCAAGCCATATTATTCTAAGCCCCTGTTTTCCTGAGCTATGCTTCTTAAGCAAAGAAGTGTATATAATGGTTTGCTAGGGATGTCATAACAAAATACCATAGACTGGGTGGCTTAAAACACAAACATGTATTTTCTCACAGTTCTGCAGACTGGAAGTCTGAGATCGAGGTGCCATCAACTGTTTCCTCAGGGTGGTCTCTCCTTGGCTTGCAGGTGGCTACTCCCTAGATGCTTCTTCACATGGTCTTTTTTTCTGTGCATGTGCTCTCTCATAGTTTCTGAGTAAAGTCTAAATCCTAATCTCTTTTTGTAAGGACACCAATTATGTTGGATTAGTGCTCACCCTAATGACCTCATTGTAACTTAATCACCTCTTTCATGGCCCTAACTCTGAATGCAGTCACATTCTGAGGTACTAGTGGTTAGGGTTTCAACATGAATTTGGGGGTGGGAGGTCACAATTCAGCCCATGTCAGTGGGAGATGAAAGCAAAGGGAGGCTGAGCTGCAAGAATTCTGGGTCCTTCACCTCCTTCAACCCATCTCTCTCTTTCAACGAGTCATCACCCTTTCTTATCTTTTCCCCTACCTTTATCAGCTTTTTGTAAAACAGTTCTGTTTAAAAGAGAAAATACTACTAGGCTAAAAACACTGAAATAATAGTCAATGCAACATTTACAAAATTATCGATTTCCATTTAAAAATCAAAGAAAAGATATCTGAGTCACAAGCTTCACGTGAAAATATTAATATGAACAGGGACCACCTTTAGAGGAAATGTGTTTTTTCAAAACTTTCTTCCTAAGTCCCCCACTACCTGCTCCTTTACCTTACTCTCCGTTTTTTATTTTTGTTTTTGTTTTATTTCAGGTACCTGTTTGATTTTGTAGTATTTTCTACCTATTAAAAGGTAAAACTTCTTAAGCACTATGACCAAAAACAGTAGTAATGATTTTGGGAAAAGCACCTTGAGACAAAAGCATCTCATCCTAATGTTGTCAGGCTATCAAGGAGCTCAAACTCTCTTGAAACTCATTAATGTCTTTCTTTTGTCTTGCTTTTTGTTTTTTTTTGTTTGTTTGTTTGTTTGTTTTGTTTTGTTTTGTTTTGTTTTGTTTTTTGAGACGGAGTCTTGCTCTGTTGCCCGGGCTGGAGTGCAGTGGCCGGATCTCAGCTCACTGCAAGCTCCGCCTCCCGGGTTTACGCCATTCTCTCGCCTCAGCCTCCCGAGTAGCTGGGACTACAGGCGCCCGCCACCTCGCCCGGCTAGTTTTTTGTATTTTTAGTAGAGACAGGGTTTCTCCATGTAAGCCAGGATGGTCTCGATCTCCTGACCTCGTGATCCACCCGTCTCAGCCTCCCAAAGTGCTGGGATTACAGGCTTGAGCCACCGCGCCCGGCTTGCTTTTTGTTTTGTTTTGTTTTGAGACAGTCTCTCTGTGTTACCCAAGCTGGTCTCAAACTCCGGGCTCAAGAGATCCTTCTGCCTCAGCCTCCCAAGTCATTAGTTATTAAAATATGCAAGGACCTAACACCATAAAAACCCTAGAAGAAGACCTAGGCAATACCATTCAGGACATAGGCATAGGCAAAGACTTCATGACTAAAACACCAAAAGCAATGGCAACAAAAGCCGAAATAGACAAATGGAATCTAATTAAACTAAAGAGCTTCTGCATGGCAAAAGAAACTATCATCAGAGGGAACAGGCAACCTACAGAATGGGAGAAAATTTTTGCAGTCTACCCATCTGACAAAGGGCTAATATCCAGAATCTACAAAGAACTTAAATTTACAAGAAGAAAACAACCCCATCAAAAAGTGGGCAAAGGATATGAACAGACACTTCTCAAAAGAAGACATTTATGCAGCCAACAGACATATGCAAAAATACTCATCATCACTAATCATCAGAGAAATGCAAATCAAAACCACCATGAGATACATCTGACGCCAGTTAGAATGGCGATCATTAATAAGTCAGGCAACAACAGATGCTGGAGAGGATGTGGAGAAATAAGAACACTTTTACACTGTTGGTGGGAGTGTAAATTAGTTCAACTGTTGTGGAGGACAGTGTGATGATTCTTCAAGGATCTAGAACTAGAAATACCATTTGACCCAGCAATCCCATTACTGGACACAAAATCAAAGAATTATAAATCATTTTACTATAAGGATATATGCACATATATGTTTATTGCAGCACTATTCACAATAGCAAAGACTTGGAACCAACCCAAATGCTCATCAATGATAGACTGGATAAAGAAAATGTGGCACATATACACCATAGAATACTATGCAGCCATAAAAAAGGATGACTTCACGTCCTTTGCAGAGACATCGATAAAGCTGGAAACCATCATTCTCAGCAAACTATCACAAGGACAGAAAACCAAACACTGCGTGTTCTCACCCATAGGTGGGAACTGAACAATGAGAACACATGGACACAGGGCGAGAACATCACACACCGGGGCCTGTCAGTGGGTGGGGAGCCTGGGGAGGGATAGCATTACGAGAAATACCTAATATAAATGACAAGTTGATGGGTGCAGCAAACAAACATGGCACATATATACCTATGTAACAAACCTACACGTTGTGCACATGTACCCTAGAACTTAAAGTATAATAAAAATTTAAAAAAATAAAAATAAAACACACAAGGATAAAACTATTATCACAATGCGTTGCTATCCATAAATCCTTCAAATCATATTCTGTAAGAGTACCCGTCTGCCCATGCAGAAATATATTGTCATCAAACGGATGTTACTAACCTAAGCTTTCAACTGCATGCAGGAAAAGCTTATGTTTTAGCTGCTTTGCACTGTTCAGAAAAACTCACATTGAAAATAATTAGAATAGTTTGCAAGCCAGGAAATTGAGTTTTGTGTTTACAACATCCCTCTAACCTCAATAGTAATAATAATAATCAACCCATGTGATTATTATGACTCTCCAGTTGAAACTATCTTGAAAATGTTGATAGCATCTAAAGTTAATGAGGCAGCTGTAACAATATAACAGGTGTAAATGAAAATATTTATATATTCTATTATTCATATTTCTATTTTCCTATTACATATTATTTTGATCTAGATTTCATTGGCAATACCCCTAAAATCTTACATATTTAATAAAAGTTATTCCAAATTAACTTTTCCAAGTGTCTTCATGCTCCCCAAGCTTTTAAGAAACGCTAACTCTAAAACAAAACCAATTTTTCCTTATTACTATTGGGGTATTATGTGCAAATTCAAATTAAGCCAATTTAGGTACACCATTTACATAATGTATATTTCCTAATACGTAAAGAATCCTTCCTTCTAAAGCTATGACTACTCTATAATGGGTTTGAGCTAATATCTCCCCAAATTCTGGAGCAAATAAGTGTTATCACACATGGCTGCTGATCTGGTTGAGAGGCATTATTACAGTTACTATCACACTATACTAATTATTCTGAAGTTGCTCCTTGATGCAACAGGAAGAGTGCCATATTTGATTATTGATGTCTGTCACAGGCATAGGGGCAGGCACAGAAGCGCAGGCAGTGCCTAATACCCACACCAACTCCAGGACCATGACTGACTTACCACACCTTGTGCCGAGCAGCAAGACATCTGGTTTGCATTAGACCACGTGTGCAGCAGGGACCAATGGAAGGGAATGGAGTTAATGAGAGCTGAACCCTGACACTGGCGGGTCTATAAACATGTAAGAATTGCCCAAAGGAAACCAATGATTTTGTAACAGCTCTACATAATGGGTGATACAGATGCTATTATTGTTGAGTTACATAAAAACTGATGCTTAGAGAGGCACAAGGTAACACCTGGGTCAGAATGAGACTCAGAATCCAGGTTCCTCCAACAACAAAGTCCATGCTGTTAGCTGTAACTATATTGCCATTAGAAGCTACATGTTTTAACATTACACTTTTAAAACGATAATATAATCCAACCCTCATCTATTTTTGCTGATAAATATAACCTGCATCATATGAAAATTGGGAAATAATTTATGCTACTTAAAAGTAATAGTCTAAAACCCAGAAATGACTTTTGTACAAATACTCTCATCTCATCTTTTTCTATTGTAAAAAAAAAAAAAGCCCCCCAAATTAGTGAACTGCTAAGTATGCAATTTACAATCATAAAAAGTATATTTTAAATTACTATACACATAATTCCTAGTGCTAGCTAGAATTTTAATATGTGTATTCATATCTAGCTACATTACAAATATAGTATTTGTGTGATTATACATTTGTTCTAAAGAAAACAAACACCAGCTCACATTATATGAAAAACAGATCCACCTGATAGAAGTACTTCTTGTTAGTGCAAAGCATAGTAGAACTGAAATAGGAAAAAAAAAAAAAAAAAGAACATAAAGAAAAATAATGGTTGGAATAGGGCTGCTTCCATTTTATAATAAATGGATAAAACCTATATATAAAAATATGAAAACACTTTTTCAAAAGAAATTTTCAAGGAGGTTAGAATTCAGAAAGTCTTAGGATGAAAAGCAAATCCCAGTCAGGGTTTTGACAGGTGGGGAGGTATAAACAGAGTAATCCGTGTGAGAGGTTGGTTATGAGCACCATTTTGATTAGGCTGACCACAGCCCTAGAGGCAATAGAAAAGTGGCATTAATAGGTCTTTTGAGATATTATGCATATGTTCTTTCTTATTAACATAGAAATTGAAGCAATTTTCATAAAAACAGAAAACCAAAATATCGTAATTACATTACATTTGTCAGGTCATAAGTTTCTTGGAAATAAATTACTGAAACAAATGAATTACATTTTTTCAATCTAAATGGTAATTCTCCATGACAGCAAAAATCTTATACAACACTGTACTGAGTGTAAATGGATGTTCAAGTAGATTACAACACTGCAGCTTGCCTGGAAATTGCCTTAACCAGTCCTGGAATTGGAGGCCCAGGACTCCAAGTCTGTTGGCAAGACTCAATCTCAACCCAAATGCAGCCTTTTGGTGAGGAAAGAATACTCAAAGAAGTAGCACAAAGAACAACTTTAAACTAAGTAACAAATCTTATATTAGTAATGTAGACTTGATGGTGAGGCCAGTCTTCAAGCTTCTCATTGGTTTTATTTTGCGGATTAGTGAGACAACATATGATCATCCAGAAACCTCCTGAATTCATTGCGTTCTGATGTTTGTATCAATCAGAAAAGCAGAAACCACTTCAAGGATTTACAGTGCAGTCATGAGCCACGTAATAATGTTTCGTGTCAATGACAGACCAGATATCTAATGGTACTCCCATAGGATTACAGTGGAGCTGAAAAATTCTTACCACCTAGTGATGTTGCAGCCATAGCAATATCATGGCACAACGCATTACCCACGTGTTTGTGGTGATGCTGGTGAAAACAAACCTGCTATGCTACTGGGCATATAAAAGTCTAGCATATGCAATTATGTACAGAACATAATGATAGTGATAATAAATGGCTATGTTACTGGTTTCTGTATTTACTGTACTTCTTATCATTAGTGTGAATTCCCATCGATTAAAAAAAAATAACTGTAAGTCAGCCTCGGGCAGGTCCTTCAGGAGGTGTACCTTCTAAAAGAAGGCATTGTTATCCTAGGAGATGACAGCTCCATGTGTGTTAGTGCCCTGAAAACCGTCCAGTAGGACAAGGTGTGGAGGTGGAAGATAGTGATATTGGTGATCCTGACCCTGTGTAGGCCTAGGCTAATGTGTGTGTGTCTTCATTTTTAACAAAAAAATTATATATATATATACACATTTATATTTATGCTTATTTATATATAAATTTAAAACCAGAAAAAAGCTTATAGAATAAGGATATAAAGAAATAAAATATTTTCGTACAGCTGTACAATGTGTTTGGAGCTGTTATTACAAAAAAACCTCTAAAAATTAAAATGTTTATAAAGTAAAATGTTAATGTGAGCTAAGGTTACTTTATTAATGAAGAAAGAGAAGTAAGATTTTGATAAATTTAGCATAGCTTAAGTGTACAGTGTTTATTATCTACAGTCGTGTGATGCCCTAGGCCTTCACATTCACTCACTGATTACTCACTACTCATCCAGAACAACCTGTAGTCCTGCAGGCTCCACTCATGATAAGTACCCTATACATGCGTACCTTTTTTTTTTTCTTTTGAGATGGGGTTTTGCTCTTGTTGCCCAGGCTGGAGTACAATGGCACGATCTCAGCTCACCGCAACCTCTGTCTCCCAGGTTCAAGTGATTCTCCTCCCTCAGCCTCCCGAGTAGCTGGGATTACAGGCATGCGCCACCATGCCCAGCTAATTTTGTATTTTTAGTAGAGATGGGGTTTCTCCATGTTGATCAAACTGGTCTCGAACTCCCAGCCTCAGGTGATCTGCCCACTTCACCCTTCCAAAGTGCTGGGATTACAGGTGTGAGCCACCATGCACAGCCAGGTGTACCATTTTTTATCTTTTATACCATATTTTTATTGTGCCTTTTCTATGTTTAGATACACAAATCCTTACCACTGTGCTATAGTTACCTATAGTATTCAGTACAGAAACATGCGGTACAGGTGTATACTCCAGGAACAATAGGCTAGGCTATACAGCCCTGGTGTACAGTAGGTGCTACCATCTAGGTCTGCTTAAGTACACTCCATGATGCTCACACAGCAATAAAATTGCCTAATGAAGTATTTCTCCTCATTTTACCCTCGTGATTATGCCACACATGACTGTACAGGGGATGCAGGAGCTGAGAAGCCAATAAGGAAGAGCCAGGTATTCCAAAGATTAGCAAATGTGGAAGGCTGTTCCCATGCCTGAACCAAAGGGCCCAGGGAGGAGGTGATATTATTAATGAGCCCTAGGCCCAAGGTCACCTGAAAGAAGCTGGCACTAGAAGCCAGTCCATGGGAAGCTGCTGGTAAAGCAGCCACCCAGCGTGAAGTGGGAGCACGAGGAAGACCGTGTTTTCTCACTTCCACTGACCCTCTGGTCTCCCAGCAGGACCTCTCATTGGCCAATCCCAGCCAGAAACCAAGAAGCCAACCAACAGGGAGCCTGGGATATGAACAGCCTGCAGTGTCCATCCCACCTCCAACACAGAGGGCAGAGGAAGGGCAAGCATGGCCTCTGAAAACAAGCAGACCCAGGTCTGTGGCCTTCAAGCTCCAGCACATTATCAGTGTCCTCAACCACAAAAAGCGCCTTACTGTACCCTGCCTTGGTGTGGTGCCATCACTCACACCCAGAGAATGAAATACGTCATCATAATTAGTGTTATTGAGAAAATGGTGTCAAGATTCCGATTCATTACATAGTCCGTACTCTCTTTGGAAGGTTCTGAAAAGAAATGTTCTGCTGTTGTCAATATAAAAAATATATATATTTGTACCTCCCTGATGTAATTACAAAGACTGGGGCTTGTGGACACTGGGCTGTGACATAGCTCGGGTTTCCCATGTCACACTCTCCATCATGGCCAAACTGGTTCAGCCTCAGTCCTCCTTACATGTTTTCTGCTTTTTCTTTTTTTCCTGTTTTTAATTTTTGTGATTTTGTACCTTTTGTATTATTGTAAACTGACTTAAACAGTTTATGGATCAAGCAGGGAAGAAATACATACAAGTATACACACATACATACACTCCTATGAGTGGCACACATGCATAATTTTGAACATGGGCTAATGACAGCCATAATATAACATGAATCCAATGTGTGAGCTGTGGTGTCACAGCACATTGGGTTTAAAGCCTAACTATTAACTCCACGTTTGTCAGACATGTTGTAACTATTGTGTGTCTTTATTTACTTTTCAATATTGTAAAATGTATACTTCACTTTCTTGACATATACAATACAGACTTTTAATGTTCATGTAGCCAAATCTCTCAGTCCTCTGTGGTTTTTTGCACTGACTGCATGCTTAGGGAGACTCTCCTGATCTGAATTTATTTTTCCTTCTGATTAATTTATATTTCCTTCTGATTACTTTATGGTTTCTTTCAACAAAATAGTTAATGCTTTAAGGCACTATTCAATAAATGGTGCTGGGAAAATTAGCTAGCCATAAGTAGAAAGCTGAAACTGGATCCTTTCCTTACTCCTTATATGAAAATTAATTCAAGATGGATTAGAGACTTAAATGTTAGACCTAATACCATAAAAACCCTAGAAGAAAACCTAGGTAGTACCATTCAGGACATAGGCATGGGCAAGGACTTCATGTCTAAAACACCAAAAGCAACGGCAACAAAAGCCAAAATTGACAAATGGGATCTAATTAAACTAAAGAGCTTCTGCACAGCAAAAGAAACTACCATCAGAGTGAACAGGCAACCTACAGAATGGGAGAAAATTTTTGCAATCTACTCATCTGACAAAGGGCTAATATCCAGAACCTACAAAGAATTCAAACAAATTTACAAGAAAAAAACAAACAACCCCATCAAAAAGTGGGCAAAGGAGATGAACAGACATTTCTCAAAAGAAGACATTCATTCAGCCAACAGACACATGAAAAAATGCTCATCATCACTTGCCATCAGAGAAATGCAAATCAAAACCACAATGAGATACCATCTCACACCAGTTAGAATGGCAATCATTAAAAAGTCAGGAAACAACAGGTGCTGGAGAGGATGTGGAGAAATAGGAACACTTTTACACTGTTGGTGGGATTGTAAACTAGTTCAACCATTATGGAAAACAGTATGGCGATTCCTCAAGGATCTAGAACTAGATGTACCATATGACCCAGCCATCCCACTACTGGGTATATACCCAAAGGATTATAAATCATGCTGCTATAAAGACACATGCACACGTATATTTATTGCGGCACTATTCACAATAGCAAAGACTTGGAATCAACCCAAATGTCCATCTGTGACAGACTGGATTAAGAAAGTGTGGCACATATACACCATGGAATATTAAGCAGCCATAAAAAAGGATGAGTTTGTGTCCTTTGTAGGGACATGGATGCAGCTGGAAACCATCATTCTTAGCAAACTATCACAAGAACAGAAAACCAAACATCGCATGTTCTCACTCATAGGTGGGAACTGAACAATGCGATCACTTGGACTCGGGAAGGGGAACATCACACACCAGGGCCTATCATGGGGAGGGGGGAGAGGGGAGGGATTGCATTGGGAGGTATACCTGATATAAATGACGAATTGATGGGTGCTGATGAGTTGATGGGTGCAGCACACCAACATGGCACAAGTATACATATGTAACAAACCTGCACGTTATGCACATGTACCCTAGAACTTAAAGTATAATAATAATTAAAAAAAAAAAAAAAGAAAAAAAAACTTAGAATTTCAAAATAAAATAATAATAATAATAATATCAAACAATTGTATGGAACCTGCTTTGTGCCAAATATTGTTTTAGATTATAGTACTAAATAGTAACGAATGTAGTAACTCATATAATTTTCATGACTGTCCTAAGGGAGTAGCTAATATTATCATCCCCATTATACAGATGAGGAAATACAGGCCTATAGAGGTGAAGTAACTTGACCACTTGCTAGTAAGTGACACAGTTGGGACTGGAGTCCAGGTTCTACATAGATTTCAGTGCCCAAACACAATGCCATGCTACCTCTGGAATGGATTTTGATGTTAAGTATAAGGCAAAGATGTAAAGTTTTGTTTTTTGCCCTCCTGAATAGTCAGCTAACAACCCTAGCAACATTACTGAATCATCTTGACTTCCCACAATGAGTGATGCCAACTTTATCACATATATTCTTATTTTCCTTGACATCACATATGTGCCAGACGACGGAGATGAAGCAGTCTGTTATTCCCATTGCACACTTACAGATTCAATAACTAGGACAACTGAGAGGTGATTTATCAAAACCTCTCCACTGGAGACTTAGGCTCCTCACGGCATCTGACCGGCAGACCATGAGTCACCCTCTCCAGCGGCCCCTCTCAAACAGCAGGATCCTCAAGACACAAATGAACACTCAGAATAACACTGCGAATTAGAATTTCAGACAAACTATTGCTCCCTCATTAGGATTTCCTCTAATTACAAGATTTAGGAAGCTGAAATGAGATTTGCAATTGCAGCTGCTGTTCACACAGCCTCTGCCACTTACAAGGGAGAAAAAACGGGTGGCCTGAAAAATGTAACACACAAAGAACACTTATTATAAGAATAAATATTTAGGGATAAATAAAAGAATAATAGGAGTGATTATCAACATTATGTTCATGTGGTAGAATGATGGGTGAGATTTTTATTCTTCTATTTTTTTCTCGGCCTTCCAAATTTATCATTCAATACTATTACCTTAATAAAAATCACTATTAAGGCCAGGCGCCGTGGCTCATGCCTGTGATCCCAGCACGTTGGGAGGCCGAGGTGGGTGGATCTTGAGGTGAAGAGATCAAGACCATCCTGTTCAACATGGTGAAACCCCGTCTCTACTAAAAATACAAAAATTAGCGGAGCACCGTGGCACACACCTATAGTCCCAGCTACTCGGGAGGTTGAGGCAGGAGTATCACTTGAACCTGGGAGGCAGAGTTTGTAGTAAGCCAAGATTGTGCTACTGCACTCCAGCCTGGCGACAGCGCAAGACTCTGTCTGGAAAAAAAAAATCACTAGTAAAACATTTCACAATGATAGAACAGTGTAAGTAAGTATACCCAGACCTCAAGTTTCCTGTTGCATCTTTCAAACATGAACAAATATGTACTTTCAACTCTATTCTGTATAGACCCTCCGTTGGCACTGGGTATATAGTACCAAAAAATATTTAGTCTTATCTCTAACAGTTTAATTTTTTTAACCTAGATAATATAGTTATGAATATTGGTATAATTAAATATTAATTTTCAAAATGTTTATGAATGTAGGAAAAGGAGAATGAGCATTACATGTAAAAGCAAGGATTCTAAGGGAAGTCTCCAAAGGACATTTATATGATGTGGCCATGTCCCCATCCAAATCTCATCTTAAATTGTAATCCCCATGTGTTGGGGGAGCGACCTCATGGGAGATGATTACATCATGGTGGCAGTTACCCTCAGGCTGTTCTCATGAGAGTGAGTTCTCACAAGATCTGATGGTTTTATAACTACTTCATTCAAACCTTTCAAACCCACTTCACTTAAACCTCTCCTTCCTGCCGTCATGTGAAGAAGGACATGTTTACTTCTCCTTCCACCATGATTAGAAATGTCCTGAGGCCTCCCCAGCCATGCTGATCTGTGAGTCAATTGAACCTCTTTCCTCTATAAAGTACCCAGTCTTGGGCAGTTCTTCATAGCAGCATGAAAATGGACTAATATAGCCATCTTGATGCTCCTTCCACTTTGTCCATCTCCACCTCTCAATCACTGCCCAGGCTCTGCTACTTACCTTCATTCTATTCCTATGAGGAATTCACCTGATATAGGAGCCAAGCAGAGAAGCGGCTGCCCTGCCTTTCCTAACCTGGTAGGGATACGGCGGCAAAGGCACCCCCTGGAACTTCCCCCGTCACTGTTATATTTTTCATTTAGCTTTCCTAATTACTCTCTTCAAAGGAACCTTCTCATTCTTTTTTTTTTTTTTTTTTTTTTTTTTTTTTGAGATGGAGTCTCGCTCTGTCACCCAGGCTGGAGTGCAGTGGCCGGATCTCAGCTCACTGCAAGCTCCGCCTCCCGGGTTTACGCCATTCTCCTGCCTCAGCCTCCCGAGTAGCTGGGACTACAGGCGCCTGCCATCTCGCCCGGCTAGTTTTTTATATTTTGTAGTAGAGATGGGGTTTCACCGGGTTAGCCAGGATGGTCTCGATCTCCTGACCTTGTGATCCGCCCGTCTCGGCCTCCCAAAGTGCTGGGATTACAGGCTTGAGCCACCGCGCCCGGCCGGAACCTTCTCATTCTAAGTTGGCAAACATTTGATAAGCCTCTGGGATAGACTGCCACTAGACTAGAGTTCCTAAACAACCTATTGAGATGTGGTGCTATGTAAAATCACAGGCCATAAAGAACACAATTGACAATGAAAACACCTTCACAATGTGCCTTTGATGTGACCATTCATTGCTGGAGAATTCAAACCTTTCAAAGGAGTCCCTATCACTTTGGAAAGGTCTAATTAAAAAACAAATAAATGAACAAACAAAACAAAACAACTTCTTAAAATTGAGCTCCACGACTCATGCTTATAATTCTTTTTATTGGTCCTTCTAGTTCCTATCCCCAGGGCAGAAGTAATAATCCCTTCTCCACACAACAGTCCTTCATGTTTGATTTAATATCCTCAGGTACTAAACTATGGCAATTTTCATTATAATGTATTGCTGCTCTATCTTTCTTGTTTTCACACTTAGCCACCCGAGAATACCTAGAATTAACCATCTGAGGCCTTCCAGGAAATCGGATGCTAAGTGCTGGTTTTCAGGAGAAAACTGGAGAAAAATGCGAATTAGATGGCCAGATAATCATGATCTTTGTCTTATTTATCAGAATATACAAGACAAAGGCAAAAGAATAGGGCATGAGGGTTGGTCATTGTTCTTTTCTATTTTTATGTTTTTTAAAAAGGCTAAAGAAATGAGACAGAACCCCCAGACTCATGCCTGAGAGATCTCACTTAAGTCTTTACTGTGTCTAACACAAGGACAATGTACTAGGCATGTGGTTATAAAGCTGGACTTACAGGTCAGAATCCGGACCCTGCTAATCAACAGTTGTGTGACCCTGGGCAAGTCACTTAAGCTTCCTAAAATTAGTTTTCCCATCTGTACAAAGAAAATGATAATATCTACCTGGCAGGGTTGTTCTGAGAAACCAAATGAAGTAATACATCTAAGGCTCATGATATGCGTTTGATAGCTAGCAGTGATTATTATTATTTCTTAAAGAGAATTTATATGGGGTTCTGGCCAACCACCTTATTCTTTTCTAGTCTACATACAAATCAATGGTACCAGTGTGTAATTCAGAAATTCAGAAATAGATGTCTATGTAGCTGGCATAGGCAGAGGATGTGCTACTTTATTATAATTTTTCTAAAAACTGCTGAACAAATGACATCCAAAAACTAATTTTAAAAAATCAGAATAACAAGAGGAGCATGTGGACAAATGTACACCTGTGGCCAGATCTCCAAACTATATGCAGTGGAGGTAAATCGCCTTACTCCCAAGACCTCCCTCTTCATCCCTAGGCTGTAGTTCCAGCCCTCGCCCTGTCAGTTACAAGTTCTCATACCAGTCTTCCCTTGTCCATATGCAGACGCTAAGAAAGGGTATCCACTGGAATGCCACCTCACTGTGAACTAGCACATTTCCATTGTGGTTTAGATTCCTTATTCCCTTGTGAGTTTGATTAGCATAAGTTGACTGCAAAGAATTCTGGGATACTGACCAAGTTTCCTGAAGGCAAGAATATCACCTTTTTTGTTTTCTCCTGAAAACCAGCACTTAACATAGTGTCTCACACGCCACAGAATGAATGCAGCAAACAGTTGTTGAACAAATGAGAGGGAGGTGGAGAGAGAGGAGGAGGGAAAGAGGAAGGAAAGAAAGAAAAAAAGAGAAAGAGGGAGGGAAGAACAGAAGGAAAGGAGAAAAGAAGAAAGGGCACAAGAGAGAGAAGGAAGGAAGAAAAAAGGAAGGAAGGGAGAGAAAGAGAGAGAGAAGGAGGAAAGGAGGGAAAAAGAGAAAGAGGAAGGGAATAAAGGAAGGAAAGGAAGATGGAAGAAGGAAAATAAAAGAGGAAAGGAGAAATGAATGAATGAATGAATGAATGAATGAATGAAGTCAAGATAATACCTGTGAAGCCTCTTGAAAGTCATCTCTACATCCTTCTTGGCAAATACTAAGGGCTTAACACTGGAAACAAAAACAATAGCTGTGCCACCTGTGCAGGCTCTGCTGTAAGTGACAACACACAACTACACCATACTTAGTAATAAATGACAGAGATTGGGCTGAAATCAGTTGTTGATACTGCCACACCCTTATAGGTGATGCCCTTCCAGTAGCGCCCAACCTTTTCCAGGAGAAAATCATACCTACCACTGCAAAGTCAGAAAGAAAGACATCAAGAATAATCAAGTGTGCTCTTAAAGTTGATTCCAGTGCCCACTGAACTGGCAGTAAGAAGAACTGCAGTGTCTCCACCCTCTCCCCAAACAGTAGGTGTTAAAACCTACAGCAAATACAAGGGCTGAGCAGGTTACGTTGTCAGATTTAATAAGTAAAAATGCATGCAATATTTGGGAAATACATGTGCTGAAAACAATTCCCAAAGAACTTTGGCTTATGTAAGTTATATCTTAGTATTTATCATGTTAGATTTTAGCAAACATTTTTTTAAAAATATTGCATCATTTAAACTCATAATAGGTGAGCTGCACAGCCTCACATCTGTAATCTCAACCCTTAGGGAGGCTGATGAGGGAATATTTTTTTGAAGCCAGGGTCCTGGATAACATAGCAAGACCCCCATCACTACAATAATGATTATTTTTTAAATTAACCATATGCTGTGGCACGTGCCTGTAGTCCTAGCTACTTGGGAGGCTAAGGTGGGAGGATCACTTAGGCCCAGGAGTTTGGGCTGCAGTGAGTTATGATCACACCACTGCACTCCAGCTTGAGCTACAGGTTGAGACCCTGTTTCTAAAAAACACAAAAAACAAACCAAAAAAACCCTAACAAACTCATCACATGTCAATAGAATAACATCTTACGACATTTTAATGTTTTTTTTTCTTACATTTTTACAAATATCTTTACTGTTTACTCTCTGGCCTAAAAAAAGACAGCTAGATTCTTTTATTTACTTCTGCTTTGAATCTGTTGAGGTATCGCATGTCATACAGCTTCTGGAAAACTCCATTGTACACTTATAAGAGAATGAGAGTGATGAAAGCAAATCATATCTTAGTGTTATTATGAAAATAATGCTGGCCTCACAAAGCCCCTGAAAGGGTCTTGGGCTGCCCCAGGAGTCCCTAGACCAAATTGCAAGAACTAAAACTCTAAGTCAACTAGGGACAAATGGAAAGACCACAAAACACCCAGAAGAGATTTCTATACCTGCTGTGTTGGTGTCCACCACTGGTTTCTAGCTGTTGTGCAGTGTGCAGTGTCTTTGACAAGGGGAGAGACCAAAACACCCATTCTTGGCCCCAGTCCAGGGCTGTCTCCAGTGGCCACTCTCCACTGGGATGCTGGTCCAATGGGAACATGGCCAGACTCTCTTTACCACCTGTTGGCTTTGCTTTCCCTTCCAGCACCATTCTTCATAGAACAGTATTCTTAAGCTTCAATGTAGGTATGGGTGACAAACCAATCAAGTTAGCTTCATTTCCAAACCCACAAATCCTAAGTTGCTTTATAATGTAATATACATCAAGTATAGGCTATCTTCTCCAGAGCAATAGCTACAATTGTTAGTGTATATTATCTTGATTTATGTTCAGGTACTGGTTGGCATGACCTGAAACCTTAAGAGATAACTTAATGTCCTAAGACTTAAGAAATGCCTGGTCCAAAACTCTTCTTACAAAAGAGGCAACAGTTGCATCACAAGTGCAATGACATTTATGTCAATTGTTGTACTCCCAGAATAATTCCTTAGGGGAGAATGAAATAATCAAAATTGATCATGGGAAGACATCTTTTATATCTGCACCAAATCTGAAGTATTGCTATTAATTCCTAGGTAACCTAAATGCAACATTGAGCTAGCTCCTCTCTCACTAAACCTTTTGTGTAAATTATGCCTAGGGAAAGAGAAGCACAAAAGATCAAGAAAATGTACACAATGTATGCCAGAAAATGCACACTAGTCCCTGACTCATGAAGAAACACTTAGGTAAAAAGCACTGCCACATAAAAACATTGATGAATCTCCAAAATGTTAACCTCCAAAATGTTCAGTCGACTTTTGATGCTCACATACATTTACAGATTCTCATCAGAGCACTGTGTCAATTTTACGTACATAAAATACCCTCCTAGATTTTGATCCCAAACTAGGAAAACAATGCTTAATTATAAGATCTTTCTACTTAATTTTTGTCTTTCTCTTCCTAATATTGGAGGCCAGAGGAAAGATGAAAAAATTAACAAATATAAATAGTAAAGCTTCATTATTACATTCCTGAATTCCCCCAGTGAGATGCTACAAGAACAAAAGGCTCTGAATTCCATTAGGTGTGTGAAACCCTGCATTCTTTATCTCCTTATTAGGGATTTGCAATGCACAATCGCAAAATAAAGACCCTGGGAAAACAGAAACTTTAACTGATTACCTCCCAGATTATTTTCTCTTGAACTCCGCCTCTTTTTGCATAACATCTGTTGACATCACCAAACTCCTGTGGCTCACTCTCTAGGTTGGATGTCCTCCCATATTAAACCTGGGGTTGCCAAACCCCAGGAGTATTAGACATGATGCTCTGTACAAATGGACCAGATCTGTAGCTGGCCCACTTCCCTCAGCCTGTGATATTCACCCTCCATATCAGTACTATGACCTGAGGATGAGAAGTCCAAGAGATATAGGATGATGATGATGATGGTGATGATGATGATGATGATGATGATGAAGACAAGGGTCTGAAAGTCTGGAATAGTTGTACTTGTTCTCAAAGCAGAGCCCCACACTGAAGTTCCTCTACCACAAAATCAGTTTATGCCCAAAGCACCTAACTTTGTAGGTATAAGTCTATACTTTAACCTCAAAATAAAATTAGGACATTCCTTTGATCAAAGTCACATCTTAGTCACATCTTATTATGAAAGACTTTTTTCAATTATACCTTATTTTGCATACTCTGGCAAAACTTGGAGTTTAGAATGGATTAAGCCTATCATATTTCTTTGATATGCTTATGAATGATTTCTCGACATGAAGACATAAAATGGTCTACTTTCCACTCATTCATTCATTTTGAATATTTAATAATACTCTAGTAGGTGCCAGGCACACTCAAGGCTGAGGAGCAACAGAAGAACAGACAAAAGAAACGGCTGTCATAATAGATTGCTCAGCTGTGGTTGGAAAATGAGAGGCAATTATTTTAAACAATAAGTAAAATACATCATAAATTAAATGGCAAAAAAAAGTGCCAGGGAGAAATATAAAGCAGGAAAGGGGGGAAAGAATGTTGAAGGAATTGCAATATTAAAGAGGGTATTAAGGGAAGTCCTCACTTGAGAAGGTGTTATTTGAATAATGGTCTAAGGTCGACAACAGAGTGAACCCTCCAGATAAATGGGGATGGGCACTCTAGGAGGATGACACTGTAAGTGCAAAAGCCCAGAGGTCCCACAAGGATGTCAGTGTGGGTAGAGGGAAACTGGTCAGGGAAGGGTTATAAGAGGTAATGGAAGTAGGTATCAGGTCAGATAGGGTTTTGTGGGACTTTTTAAAGGACTTTGGCTTTCTTTCTGAGTGACATGAAAAGTTGCTGGTATGTTTGGGACACAAGAGAGCCTCACTCACCTTTTAACAGGAACAGTCTAATGGCTGTGTGAAGAAGAGATTCTGGTGGAGCAAGGGAAGGACAGGGGACAGTTAAGAGGCTCTGAAGTAACTCAGGCAGGATGTTATGGTGTTGGTAGTAGTGGAGATGGTAAAAATGGTAGCATTCTACATCTATTTTAGAAATTGATGCAGATGAGCTTGGCTGATGGACAAGATGAGAAGCCATGAAAGAGAAGCCTCGAGAATGACTCCATGTTTCTGGACTGAGCAACCTGAAAGATGGAATTTGCTGAGGTGAAAAAGACTATAGGGGGAAGAGGTTTACAGAAGACGGAGATGGGGTGCTCATTTTTTCATGCACTAAGTTTCTGATGCTATTAGATGCCTAAGAAGAGATGTCAAGTAGGCAGCTGGATACACAGGTCTCAAGTTCAGAAGAGAGGCTGAGGCTGGAAATACATGCCTGGTATATAAAAACATGAGGTTGAATGATGTCCACAAAGAGTGAATAACATAGATAAAAAAAAGAAAAAAAGACCAAAGCCTGAGCCATGGAAAACTCCAACATTAAGAAGTCAAAGAGATAAAGAGGAACCAGCTAAAAAGGAAGTGAGTCTGGTACCCTGGAAGCCAAATGAAGAAAATAGTTCAAGGATGGGTAAATGATATGTTGTGCCGAATAAGTCTAAGAGATGGGGAACTCACCACTTAATTAAACAATGTGGAGGTCACTGATGACCTTGACAGCGGTTTAAGTGCCATGGTCATGTAGAAAGCCTGACTAAGGTGGGTTCAAGAGAGAAGAGGAGAAATAAAAAAGTGTATAGATCAGCAATTATTAGAGTGTGTTCCAGGCACCCTGAGGGGTTCTCAAGGGCTTTCCATGCATCAACAGAGTCAAAACTACTCTTATTCTTTCATAAGTTTATGGCAGAGTTGTTCAAAGATTCCATGACATATAGATGACATCTTGCACTGACAACTAATGAGATGTGTGCTTTGTGTATTATGTTTTTCTTTTTCTTTTTTTTTTTTTTTTTGAGACGGAGTCTCGCTCTGTCGCCCGGGCTGGAGTGCAGTGGCCAGATCTCAGCTCACTGCAAGCTCCGCCTCCCGCGTTTACGCCATTCTCCTGCCTCAGCCTCCCGAGTAGCTGGGTCTACAGGCGCCCGCCACCTCGCCCGGCTAGTTTTTTGTATTTTTTTTTAGTAGAGACAGGGTTTCACCGTGTTAGCCAGGATGGTCTCGATCTCCCGACCTCGTGATCCGCCCGTCTCGGCCTCCGAAAGTGCTGGGATTACAGGCTTGAGCCACCGCGCCCGGCCTGTGTATTATGTTTTAAATGTTTTTAATTTCTAATATGGGAAATACTAATGAATATAACCAAAATAAACTAAAATTCTTTGGAGGTGTTTTTAAGAGTTGTAAAGAGTTTTAAGAGTTGTAAACAGGTCCTGAGATCAAAAAGTTTGAGAATGACTGAGTAGACAGACAGACATGCATGCATATACTTATAGCAAAGTTTTAGCCTCAGAAGTCACGTCAGGGGACACACAGGGTCCTAGTCAAAAGCTGATTCTATGCAGTGCAATATGTGACTGTCTGAAAAGCTCTAGCCTGAAACAACCTTATTTATTCAGGGCCAGATGTCAAAATGAATAAGACCATCCTTCACTCAAGCACAATTTGGTCCATAGATTCAAATTCTCTTTAGCATTATTACATTTTTGTCTAAGGGGAAATTTATTTTAGAATGGTTCACCATACATAAGAGTCGACAATGTATTGACAATCTCATGGTTTGTTACTGATGGGAATAGGGAACTATTTTAATAAAAGATTAAGGTTAAAAGAATCACCACCAGCCGGGCGCGGTGGCTCAAGCCTGTAATCCCAGCACTTTGGGAGGCTGAGACGGGTGGATCACGAGGTCAGGAGATCGAGACCATCCTGGCTAACATGGTGAAACCCCGTCTCTACTAAAAAATACAAAAAAAAACTAGCCGGGCGAGGTGGCGGGCGCCTGTAGTCCCAGCTACTCGGGAGGCTGAGGCAGGAGAATGGCGTGAACCCGGGAGGCGGAGCTTGCAGTGAGCCGAGATCCGGCCACTGCACTCCAGGCCGGGCAACAGAGCGAGACTCCATCTCAAAAAAAAAAAAAAAAAAAGAATCACCACCATCCCGTTTATTCATTTTCAAGAAAAATATGCATCAGAGCTCCCTTTCACTCAAAACATATGAAGAGCCCAAGATTACATTTCTGTATCTCAGTGTAGTAAAAAGAACATAGAACTTTAGAATTAGCAGACCTGGGCTTGTCCACTTCCTAGTTCAGTGACTTTGGCAACATACTTGACATCTCTGAAACTTTATTCTTCAGTCTTTCAAATAGAGATTTCATAAGTTCATGACAATCAAATAAAATATGCTATACAAGGAACCTAATAGAAAGCCTAGCAAAAAGTAGCTATTCAATAAATGCTGGATTTATTTATTTATTTATATATTTATTTTAGTATCAGTAACTAAGCACAAGCCACACACCTTTTAATACTTAAACCTGAAATAATAATATGAAAACACTTGTTCAAAGCAAGAGAGAACAAAGGATTTATTGAGACAATACTTACATGCAGACATTCATAGTGAAGCCTTCTGCATTCATTTTGAGGATGAACCCCTCTGTACAGGATACACATATTTTATCAGGTATTTATTTCCTAAATGCTATTGTGTGCCAGGCACTGTGGTGGACAATAAGAATACTAAAGAAAATGAAGCTGAGGCCCTGCCCCTAGGGAAACTCACAGTCCACTGTGAGTTTCAAACAAATTCTGAACAAAACTGCAATAGAGAGGGATAAAACTGTGTCAGCTTTATCCAGCTGGGTGCCCTGGAGGCAGAGTGAGGGGGGCCAGGAGCCCCTGCACTGCTTGCTACCCACCAAGTCCTATAGTATTCTTTCAAGTGAGTAACAACCGTTGAAAAATATCCCTAAAGAACCCTGCTACTACCATTGCCATTGACATATCTCTGAGTTCTACTCTATAATGACAGGGTTAGACAGAGGCAGGATGGTCATGTGTTTCCAGGGTTTAGAATTTGATTAGCAGCTATCTAAATCCATGGAAAAGACTTATTTATAACCAGCTTATTTTTACATGTGCATTTCTTTTTTTCAAAAAAAAAATTAAGGTCATTAAGAGCCCATTTGTTTTTATATATTTGACTTGTTTCAATTCATTTTAGTCACTGTCCTTTCACGATCTAATTGTAGCATTTCGGGCTGCTGGAAGCACCTTCAAGTTGGCCTCTGTTCCTTTTGAAGTGACTCCAGGTAGTCTTTAATAGCTTTCTTGCTTCAGGGGATAACAAGCTATTCCAGATGCATCTTACACATTTCCTACCCACACCTGGAATCAGCTATTTCTGCAAGGAGCCCTGGTAGTAGGAAGTTTTGGTAGGATATGGTTTCTTTTAGTAAGAAATGTGGCACTGCTGCATGGCTGTCATTACTTTGAGGCCTGAATATCATTCTACATGTGGGTCACGTTCATGAGATGTCGCTGCAGTCAGCTTAGTCATTTACTACCACCTAACACTGTCCTTTTCTGACAATGCCGTCCATGAGGGGATGTCCCTGAAGGCAGTTATTCTGCCAAAAATCAAAGCTCCCCACAGAGATATGCCATTCCTGCACTGATAGGTAGGTAGCTTAGCAGGTCATTCTTGGCATGTTACCATGAATCATGTCATGTGGCCGAAAAGGAAGAGAACCTCCTAGAGATTTGGAAGGCCAATTTCTGATGAGAGAACTAGGGAATCAACATTCCCAGGCATCACCTTCCTGGAAATCTTCCCTCTGCACTCTCTTGGGCACACAGCCTGATTCCATCACTGCCATGGCAGAGACCTGAGCAGATGGAGCTGAGTCCTTGCAAATTCTACCTAAATAAAATGGCCATTATGTAAATATCGGGCTTGAATCCAGTGTGCAAGGGCATGTGTGTATTTCAGTCAAACAGCCATCAGGTCTACATTTCTCCCACGTGCTTCAGGCTTTAGACCAAAATTTCCTATCCCTTCTGAGTAAGAATTACGAAGTTCGTCTCTGAATTCTCCATGACAACCAAGAGAGGTGGCAATTTCCAACCTTGGGAAAGAGCAAGCTACATGTTCCAACACTCAGACTTCTCAGTCCATGATTCATCATCATAATCACCATCACAATTCACACAGTTGTTTATTTACGGGGTGCCAGTTAAGTAAGAAGTATCTCATTTCCCCTCACAAGAACCCCTTGTGATAGATGCCACTATTATTCCATTTTTACGGTGAGGATTCTGAGAATCTACGAGGCCATGTGTTTCAAAGCTATTAGGAGGCAGTGCCAGTCTCAGGTCTGTCTGACTCAAGGTGGATGCACTTAGCCATTACTCTGAGAAAGAAGGGAACAAGTATCCTTTCTCCAGTTGGCAGGACGTAAGATAGGGAATATAACTTGGCCACTAGCTCCCAGCTAGTGGGGAGTGGAGATGCATAAACTCTGCTAACTAGGGCACTCACAGGGGCTTTTGCAAAGTAAGAAGATGCTGTCACTTGATGGTGACAGCAGCGCTAAAGGCATCTGTAGTACCAGGTCCTGACGACACAAGCCTGGCTTAAGAAAAATACATTCCCTTTACACGTATGGATCTTTGAGGAAACAATGCGGAAAAAGCACTTTATACTAGGTTCTGCTGTTATTTTACACACCACAGAGCCAAATTTAGCCTAAGCTTTTAATACATGGATCTGTCCAATAGCCTCATGGTCCACTGTGCCAGTGGAATTTTCCTGTCTACTCTAATAGGCTATTTAAATGCAGCAAGGGCTATTTTTGAAACATTTTTCATCATTTAAGTGTGGTATATGGTAGAATTTCTAAATCTCAATAATGCTTCAGCACTGATTACTTCTTTTGATGGGAACATTAAGTATAAATGTATGCATAGCTGTGGATTCACAGAAGATTTCACTTACATAATCCTTAAACCAGGGGATAGTGAAATAGCAGCTACCCTGAGAGATTCTTTTCTAAGCTTCATCTCTTTGCACTGAGATAATTTTCTCACATTTCTTTTGAATTTAGCTTTCACCTTTTTCACCCTTCAAAATAATCTTATCCTACAAATAATGGCATGTTACATTAAATGACTCCTAAAAGATGGCCACATGAAGTCCAGACATGGAACTAAAATATGCCTGGACTTCCAAATATTTCAACAGGAAGGCAACCATCCCAGCATTTGTTTAAATATGAAAATTGTCATTGTGGAAATTTTCCAACAAACACGTAAGTAAAAAGAACAGTATAAAGAACCCCCACAAACCCTTCACCCAGCTTCAACCCCTTATCAACATTCTGCCATTCTTGTGTCACATGTCAATCTCATCAGAATTTTTAAAAGAGCATTCTCTGAGCAAAACAAGCTTTCTGTCAGAACTACAGTGGTGTCTCAAATTTTGTATTTTCTATAATAACATAGACTCTTCTACCTTGTGGTACCAATCACAGAGTATCTCAACTCAACAGCATCTGCTCAATTTCAAAACTACTCTAAGCAGTAACTCACACTTGCAACAAATCAAGATATGAAAGTGTCAATTGCTAGTGAGTTAGTTCTAAGCAACATAGACTGATCTTTTCATATATATAATATACATACATACATATATATGTATGTGTGTGTACATATATATATATATATATATATATATATATCTCACATTCATGTGAAAATACAAGGTCTGAGATGGAAGGAGGGGTCTAGAGCTGATGCAGAGTACAAGTGACAGCAGGTGGCTCCAACCAGAAACACAAAGGTACATACATTCTACATTTTGCCACACCAAGTAGAGGACACAGGTTCCAGGTCTGCTTCTCATCATTATCCTCATCATGACTATTTACTGACAACCTGTGCTATCCTGCACCCTGTGCTAAGTACTTTACATGTCTTCTCTTTGATCTCCAACAGAATAGATCTTTTTTATCTTCAACTTGCAGATGAAGAAACAGAGGTTTAGAGAGATTTTATGACTTGTTCAGCAGAGTCTAGATTAGAAACCAGGTTGTCCTAATTTGAGGTCTGCATTATTTTTCCTATCACACACTTTTGGTCCCAAGTATTACTGACCCAAATATTAGGAATTACGTAAATACACATACATACACACAGATATAAAATCCACACTTATTCTGAATCTCTAGTGTGCTAATGAATAACATGACCAGTATCTGTGCAATATGAGGTTAAAATCTGAGACTGTGGAACTCTCACCAATTTTATAACTTTTTTTCACTCCCGAAGAGAATAAACAAATCAAGGAGCTGCAGCCAAGCTGGTCTGGACACTGAGCTGACACTGTTTACTCTACTTCAAAGCACCTTCAATATTAGGAAACACCTCTGGGTGCTAATGTTTCCTGGGGCAGGTGGGTCAGGAGGTTTGGCAGCTATGACTAGTGCCACCAAAAACCAATCTTGACAACGATCTAAACGAGCTCAGAAGAGGTGATTCCAGGCAAAACTGTCAGCTTAAACTCTCTGAGTTATCTGTGGTGTTTAAGTCTAGGTAATAAAAGGTCCTCTGATGCTTGCATCACATTTTGTACTGAAATCACCTGAAAGGGTATTTGGGGAGATTTTGACAGTTAAATAATGAAAGCTTGCAAAAGAGAAAGCACTACGTTATATACAACCTAAGATATTCACAGGGGGCTGGGAAATGCAAAGCTAAGTCCTCTGAACTTAATTCTTTGAAGAAAATATTTAATTAGCAAACATCTTAAATAATGGAAGAAATCTTCAAATAGTACAAAAAGGTGGTGCAAGAATGGCCCTGATTTGATATAATAAAGCATCATACCATGTGTATCCCAATGTCTTCAGTCCATTCCAAAAGAAAACTGTCATAATAGTTGTACTGCCAATGGTGCTCCTTCTCTAACCCTAACCTACAGTATTTGCTCTAATATTAATCCCCTCTGTAATCGTGGGTGATCAGCTAGGCTCCACAGCTTCAAAATGCTGAACTTTAAACAGCTTATTAATTACTCTCTCTCTCTCTCTCTCTCTCTCTCTCTCTCTCTGTTTGTGTGTGTGTGTGTGTGTGTGTGTGTGTGTGTGTGAGAGAGAGAGAGAGAGAGAGAGAGAGAGAGAGAGAGAGAGAGAGAGAGAGAGATGGAGAGAGAGAGAGAGAGAGAGAGAGTCTTACTTTTTCACCCAGGCTACAATGCAGTGGCGTGATCTTGGCTCACTGCAGCCTTGACCTACTGGGCTCAAGCGATCCTCTCACCTCTGCCTCCCAAGTAGCTGGGACTACAGGTGTGCACCACCTCACCTGGCTAATTTTTTTGTATCTTTTTCTAGAGATAGGGTTTGGCCATGTTATCCAGGCTGGTCTTGAACTCCTGAGCTCAAGTGATCAGCTGTCTCGGTCTCCCAAAGTGCTAGGATTACAGGCATGAGCTACCACGCCTGGCCTTATTAATTACTATTAATTAAGATGGAAGATGGGATAGTATCTTCCATCTTATTCCAAATAGTCTTTTTCTCCCAACTTTAGTTCTGCATTGCTCTCTCAATAAACTATACATAGTGGGGTTCCATATCATCTTGAATCTTCTCCACTAATTCTTGGTTTCCTAGATGGAAGAAAGCTACGGAACTCCAGGCATAGGTATAACCACCATCCTGCTTTTCCTTTCTCGGTGAACTGATCTGGGAAAGCAAAGGGCACTAAAATTTTCTAAATGTCTACTGTATGTGCCAGACATGTTAATGGCACCACATCAAAATGAGCCTGTCAAGATGTGAAACTCCTTTTTTAAATTTTTGCCAGTATGCACTACTCACATCCCTGCCTCTGTTCTGAACCTAACCAACTGTCCAATTATGGGGCACCAATTGGATTAAGAGCTATGTGTATTTCTTAGAAAAAAACCCAGATAATCAGGGGAAAAACCAGATATTTTCAGAAAACCCATTAAAACTGGCTTTGTTTCTAAATGTTATTATTACCTCCAAACTATCATTATAAAGAAGACTTGTAATACTAACTTTAATATACATTTTACTGGGATTGAGGTCATAATTGTTAAAAATTAATTGAATATTTAATGGGCATCTGAAGTTCAAACACCCTCCTCCATACCCTCTCCTACCCCCTAAACAACCACTGACTACTACACAGTCAAACAAATATAATTAATTAAAACAACAATTTAACAAGAAATTATAAGAATAATTATTATTTTAATCATATAATTAAACGTAAGGATCGTAAAAGACCTACAAAAAGTAGATGAATCCATTCTCTAGAATAGAAAATACCATATTCCTATTAATCATATTCCAATTTCAATTAATAAATTTAATTGATATTGAAGTCTGACTATCCAACATTAAAGTAGAAATAAGATAACCAGAGATTCAGATCATAAAAACTGCAAGTGTGAGCAGAACACTTCATAAAGAACAAGCAATATCCTTTTCTAGAATAAATGAATATGGTCAACACACAACTCTTAGTGAGGTATGATTTTACTTCCAGATTGCATCTAATTCTCACACCATCACTTACCCCATCTCTGAGTCCCGCCAAATTCCTCATTCCATCTCTCATTCCTACTTTTGCCTGAATCCGCATCTCAGGGTTGATGTGACTGTAAAGTTTACATATTGGATAAGATTGCCTGTCTCATACATTAGTTGGTAATTTTTTTAAATAGCGGAATGTTTAATGGCTTGGCTTCCAGACTATGTCAACCTACCCCTAGCATCAAAACAGCTGCATCCAAACAATAATGGTCACATAAAATGTCATGTATTCTTGCCACTATTAGAGTAATTTCATCACAACGATTTTGTAGAAGACTGTTTCTGCCCAACCTGAAGATGAGGTTTTATTAAAATTATATCTCTAAGAATACAGGCTTTGCATTTGATTGCTGACACAGTTATTTCATATTACGTAGCTCTCAATTATTACTTGAGTATGAGAAAGTTTAGTTTGGGGTAAACACACCAACCTGATACATCCTCAATCAATGCCAGTTTTGTATGCCCAGAAAGGGCACCTGTGAACACATGATTGCAAATGTTGGACCTTGTCACAGGCAAGATTTCAGAGATCACTTAAAACAATTCAGTGGGTGGAAATCACCAACAATCACAGAATGGATAAAAACAGTCAACTGTCTTAATGGGTTCTTGTTGCTCGAAATAAAATTTCAAGGGACACTATCACACAGGGCTTCGAAGAGTGCTTTGTCTGAAATGACATTGATGGAGTGTTGAAGTTCCCGGGAAAACTGAGTGGGATAACTCAAAAGGTGGCTCTATCGAGGACAATGACCACAAGGCCATAGACACATGTGAAAGACCAATATAGCTTTCATATAATGTAAGAGTAAAAAGTCCCACCTCAAAAGTAAGATATAATTTTATATTACAAGAGATTTCAAAATGTTCCCAAATTAATACACTAATATTATAAGTTGGCATTCAACCATTTGCAGTGTAGCCCTAAAAGTTCATTTATAAACGGGAAGGATATTTTGAGAGGGAATCTTCTCACCAGTTGTCTTATATTCAGGAGAATGTGGTAAATATCATTATCATAGGGCTAGGTTACCAGGTCTCTTCTGACTCCCATGGCAAGCTCTCCAGTTCCCTAACGCTAAGGCAATTTTCAAATATAAGTTATGCCAACTTGTCCTTCTCAACCAAAAGAGAATAATTTAAGAATCCTGGAAGCCCAGTGCCTCCTTTCTTTTGTTTTCTCTCCCCCCTTTTTCTTTTTTTTTTTTTTTTTTTTTTTGAGACAGAGTTCCGCTCTTATCACCCAGGCTGGAGTGCAATGGCACGATCTCGGCTCACTGCAACCTCTACCTTCTATGTTCAAGTGATTTTCCTGCCTCAGCCTCCCTAGTAGCTGGAATTCCAGGCACGCACCACCATGCCTGGCTAATTCTGTATTTTTAGTAGAGACAGGGTTTTGCCATGTTGGCCAGGTTGGTCATGAACAACTCCTGACCTCAGGTGATCCACCCGCCTTGGTGTCCCAACGTGTTAGGATTACAGGCATGAGCCACCACGCCTGGCCCCAAATAACTCCTTTCTATAAACCTGACTCTCATAAGTTAGAAAGGGTCCCCAAAGTGGAAAGATTCTGCAAAGTTTCCCCAAACCTGATCATCCCTCCACCACCAGTAACAATAAACTCATACCAAACCACTGACAAGCCCACAGCTGTCCTCAGCGTGCCATCTTTACCACCTCCCTAATTCTGTTCACTGCCCTGACACTTGTCCCAAGGAACCATCTATATCCCTTGAGGTCTATGTAAAGCCATTCACATTTCTCTGACATCTTTCACTGCAGGTATGATCATTCCCTCTTCATGGCTACCATGGCCCCTTCTGAGCCATGTTTGATTGGAAAAAGAAAAGATCTTGGGTCCAATGATCTCATTTAAAATTCAGTTTCTGGGTCAGGCACGGTGGCTCATGCCTGTAATCCTAGCACTTTGGGAGGCGAAGGCGGGTGGATCACCTGAGGTCAGGAGTTTGAGACCAGCCTCACAAATATGGTGAAATCTGGTCTCTATTAAAAATACAAAAATGAGCCAGGCATGGTGGCGGGCACTTGTAGTCCCAACTACTCAGGAGGCTAAGACAGGAGAATTGCTTGAACCCAGGTGGCAGATGTTGCAGTGCGCCGAGACTGCGTCACTGCACTCCAGCCTGGGCGACAGAGCAAGACTTTGTCTCAAAAAAAAAAAAAAAAAAAAAAAAAAAAAAAAGTCAGTTTCTACCACTGTGTGGTCTCACATGGTGATCTTGGGCCAGCTACTGAGGCTGCATCTCGTTTCACTAATCAATAAAGAGGAAATAGCAATACCTGCTTCATAGCTGAATAAATAAGAGCATTGCTTTGAGAAGCCTAGGACAACCTGTGGAATATTCTAGCCCCCACCGCTGTTAAAGCTGGGACTCTGGTATTGTACTGACACACCTCCTCTTGTAACTTCTTCTGAACCTGCATTATCTCTCCAACTAAATTGCAAGTGATCCAACTGTAATTGAAATCCAACTGAAGTTATTCAAGTAGTAAAACAATGCAAGTACTTTGTGTTACTACTTCTCTTTATATCTTACAAAGCACTTGGCGCACAGTAGGGGCATAATAAATATGTTGGCTACATGATACAGATGAAAGCCTTTTTATAGGAAAGAAACCATAAAGCATCTTAACATTAGGGTAAACATTTACTTATTTTTGTATCTGTGAAAGGATCTACTTCACTCTCGGGAAGCAGAAACTATTCTTTCGGTATAGAATCATTTCTACTAATTTGCTTTGGTAGTCTTCAAAAACAATAAAATAAAGAAAAAAGTAAAGAAAAAAACAAAAGCTCAAGCAACTTCCAGTATGCCCTACCAAATGTGTGTTTCAAGGGAGCAAGCCTGGCTGAATTAACCGAGGTTACATCCAAAGGGTAACAAGCAGCATTCCTGAGTGACTCTTACATTAAGTCAAGTGAAAATATTAAAGGACCTGTAATTTTCCCTTTATTGCTCTCAGTTCCATCACAGGAGCTAACTGCCTCTATAAAAATAACAAGTGTTAATTTGCTGCATTACTTGATAGCTTTGCTTTGCAAAGAAGAATGCCACATTTGGTCCTGCTTTGATTCACCTTCATTCCTTCACCAACAAACATGTGTGGGGCATGCACTGAAATGCTGCATACTGTTCACAGATCTGGGGATACAGTAGTGAACATACAGTCAAAAATCCCCACCCAGAGCTTGCATTCAACTGGGTAGAGAAATAGCAAGACAAGTAAGTAAAACACATAGTGCGTGAGATGATAGTGAGGCTCAGGGTATAAGAAAGAAGCTAGACAGGAGAGAAAAGGAGCAGACAAAGCTGGCAGGAGGGTGGTGGGAAATGAGGTCAAAGAGGGAACAAGCAGCCAGGTGATGAGGGCCAGTGGGGTATGGCGAGAGCAGTGGGTTGACCCGGACAACATGCAGAGCCATCCAGGGCTTTCAGAGGAGGCCTGACAAGCTCTGGCATTAGCATGCTGGTAGTCATGTGGAGTAAGGCTGCAGGGGATCATGGGAAGAAGCAGGAAGCCAAGCTGGGAGACCAGTTCCATAACCAGGTAAGAGACAATAGTGCCCTGAGTCAGAGCAGTGAGGAGCGATCGAATTCCAGGTATGTCCTGAAAGTAGAGCTGCCATGATTTATTGATGGAATGGATGTGGTGCAAGAAAGAAAGGAGTTTAGAGTGACAAGGTTTCTGCGAGGTCTGTATACAAGATACATGAATGATCCCAGTGAATTCCAAGTTCCTTCCAAGTAACTTCTACTGATGTCCCGAAGACACTTTCCCAGAACACGCCCTCTCCTCCTAACCCTGAATACCAGCTGTTTGGAGGACAGAAACCTACACTGACACTTCCCTACCTGGTATCAGACATTGTGCAAGGTGCTTTGATTCCATGTGATCTACTAACAACCTGTGAGGTCATGGTTATTGTCCTGTTTTATGGATAAGAAAACTGAGACTCAGTAGAGGTAGGGGACCTGCTAAGGCATCATCTGGGGAAGAGGGGGTACATTTGAATGGGGTGGCATCTCTTCCACTCCAATAGTTTGCTGTCAAGAGGGAAAGCCAGGCCAGTATTACCACATTTTCATATTTCTCTAGAGAACTATGAAATCAAGACTACATGTGGATTCTCCTGATATTTAAATGTGTAGTTTTTAAAAAAACTAACATTATATGGGCCAAACAAATCTGCATTCCAAATTTCCCCTAACGGAAGCCCGTTCTAGCAAGATAAAGACATCAGTGTTGCTTATTCTAAATTATTTCTAAATTTTTAAGCAATATATTTTTCAAATCATGATCTTAGGTGATGCAAAGGCAATTAAACCCTTTAAGGAAATCTAAGGCAGAGATTAGATGTAAGTTAAAAAAAAAAAAGGCAAGAATGTTAAGATGGATGTGTAGGCCACGGTTGTCGTGTACATTACATGCGAAATGTACCAGAAAGAACACAAACAGCCTTTGCCCTCCATGAGAGAAACTTCCTAGAGGAAAACAGGGACAGGAGTCTCCTAATGGCCAGGGCTCTGAGTTCCATGGCCATGGAGGGACAAAGGGGAGTTGTGCCCTGGTTGCCCTGGTGACACACTGCCCCCCCTGGTTTGGGAACACAAGCAAACTGCTCCCCAGGGCTTCACTCCTGTGTGTCTTCCTTTCCTCTCCTCTACACATCACAGCTCCCCTTTCCCACAACAGGAAGCAGCATTAGGGGCCCAGGTACATGGGGTGGTGCTGTACAGGTGGGAGGTGCTGGGAAGATGAAGGCCATGCTGAAATTAGGCTGTATGAAAAGATGGTGTCTGCAGTCTGGGCTGGAGGACTCTACAGCCAGTAGGATAATCCCTGCCATGTTCTTTCATAGATAAAGTGTATCAGAATGGCCAGTGAAGCCCGAATACAGAGTAGAGGCTATGGAGAAGTGCAAGAATCCTCCCAAAAGAATTTAGCACAAATATCAATCAGGATGTCCAGAAAAGTCCAACTTTATTTTTTTATCTCATTTTTAATTTTAGATTCAGGGGTTACATGCACAGTTTTGTTACATGGGCATATTGCATGATGCTAAGGTTTGGGATATGATTGGACCCATCACCCAGTTAGTGACACAGTACCCATTTGGTAGTTTTTCAACCCATGCTCCTTCCCCCACCTCTAGTAGTCCCCAAGGTCTACTGTTACCATCTTCATGCCAATGTATGCTCAGTGCTTAGCTCCTACTTACATGCGAGAACATGCAGTATTTGTTTTTCTGTTCCTGCATTAATTCTTTTAGGGTAATGTCCTCCAGCTGCATCCATGTTGCTGCAAAAGCCATTATTTCATTCTTTTCTATACTTGCATAGTATTCCATAGAGTATCTGTACTACATTTTCTTTATCCAATCAGCCATTAATAGACACCTGGATTGATTCCGTGTCTTTGCTATTTTGAATAGTACTGTGATGAACATATGGGTGCATGTGTCTTTTTGGTAAGGTGATCTATTTTCGTTGGGGTATATACCCAGTAATAAGATTGCTGGGTCAAATGGTAGCTCTGTTTTAATTTTTTTTGAGAAATCTCGAAACTGAGAAAGTCCAACTTTAGCTTGGATATGAGCAAGTGTGAGAGAACAGCCACTAGTGTGAAAGTTTTGAAAATTGCTGGGAAACAGGAGGTATTATTTGCCCTGTGGGAGAGAAGGAGTAAGTCCGTGGAAGGGTAGAGCTTGCTTGCAAGCAACCAGCTTCTAGGAGCCAACAGTAGGCTTCCTCCAGCCTCTTGTCTCAGTTCCAGCCTGGGCATACACAGTATTGGCTCTTCAGACAGAAATCAGGAACCCGGGGAATTGTTAGTCCTATCAGGCAAGAAGTATAGGCAGTAAAGAATAAAAGTTCTGTACGTTGAGACACTACTGAGAGGTGGGAGAACAGAAAGGCAGAAGGCAGAGTGGATTATTCACACCCAAATCTTAAACTGGGACCCTACGTTATAAATATGCCCCAACTTGTGTTTTCATGTTGTCATTTTATAATTTCATGTTTGCCTGATGCAGTCAAACACGATCAACAAAAATGAAACTGGCGACGGGAAGGGAAAGATGAGAAAGGATGTGATCCTGAGCCTCTTCCTCTTCCTTTACTTTTTCAAATCAGAAATCTAAAACTGTCCATTACCATACCTCCTGCCAACTCCCACATGCCAAATATCACCAGTTCTACCTCCCAACGGACCCTCGATTCCATCAGCCACCTTCTGGCCACTGCCAGCACCCTGAGGTAGATGACCTTTCTGGCCTATGCATTTATCTCTCTGTTTTCACTCCCACTCACCCCTCCAGCCCATTCTCAACACCAGTGTCCAAATGACCTCTCAAACACGTGCATCTGATCATACTTCTCACTGGCTTAAACAGTTTCCCACTAACTCTTATGGAACAAAGTCCCCTGCTGCCTGGTCCATAGCAACAATGCAACAAACAGTCATTGAATAAGAGACCGTTTGGATTTTACATCATTTCATGTATGCTACTCCATTTTGAGTCAGGATAAACCTCTGAGCTGCATATCAAAAAGTACACATAGTTCTTGTCAATCATTAAAGTAAACTAAAAAGGCAGAAAAAAACAACAGCCATTTCATCCCATGGTTTTGATACAGTAAATAATAAAAGTGTTAGATTCACAGTCATCCATTTTGATTATGACATATGAAATCACAGAACTCATGAGATTCGTATATATGATTGCATTTCCATTTAACAGGAATTTGTCATCGCAAAAGTTATATTATGTTAAATAATTGCCCTCTATTGAGTATTTGCCCCACAAGAGGAACAGGAAAAGGGTTATAATGAACCACTAACTTCAGAAGATCATGTATTTGACCTAGATGCCTCTGAATCAGCTCTGCAACTAGGACTTCAAGGTAAAACATATGTTATACAGTCAATTACAAATGCTTTAATTCAAAAGATATGCTCTGAGGTAATTCACTGTCTGGGATTTCTTAAACAGAATTAAATACTGTATACATTCCTCATGCTGAGGTGAATTATCTTTTTATTTTTTTCCACAATGAAAATAGATATTTTTCAAGTCTCACAAGCAGAGGCAAAAATTACTCCTACCAAATACCAATGATACAGGATGGGACATGAATGTCTGATAGGCTTAGCCAGTCTTAGAAAACCACAACTCAATAGAAAATAATAATACCATATGCTGAGATATCTTAAAATTTGAAAATAGCTTTATCTTTCTATCTTGTTTATAGTAACTTGTATTCTTGTTTTGTGCTTCTATGGGGTGGAATCTGGTGATCTTTTCAGGTGTGGTATCTGCCTTGGCACCTGGCTCAGAAAGAGTTCCCTTTCCTCAGTCCCTGCATGTGCCCACACTTATCCTCTGAGAACATTTATTTTATCTTCCTTACATTAGTCTTCATCTTAGCTATGAACTTATTTTTGTATAGAGTACATAGAACAAAGCTGGTGTCATTTTTTCTTCAAATGATGAGTTATTGGCCCAAATAGATTGATTGAATGATTCTTACATACCTTTGACTTTATGTTTTAACTTTCCATAATTTTCCACTGATTTGTCTATTTATGTTTGTAATATTTTAATACCCAACAAGATAAGGTCAACTTCCTTTTAGTGAAAGACAGTTGTTAAGTTAGTCTGTTTAAGTCATTACTTGTGTTTGCAATGTTTTGTTGTTGTTGTTCTTTTGTTGTTGCTGTTTGTTTTTGAGACTGAGTCTTGCTCTGTCACCTGGGCTGGAGTGCAGTGGCACGATGTCGGCTCACTGTAACCTCTGCCTCCCAGGTTCAAGCAATTCTCCTTCCTCAGCCTCCGAAGTAGCTGGGAGTACAGGTGCCCACCACCATGCCTGGCTAACTTTTTATATTTTTAGTAGAGACAGGGTTTCACCATGTTGGTCAGGCTGGTCTTGAACTCCTGACCTTGTGATCCACCTGCCTCGGGTTCCCAAAGTGCTGGGATTACAGGCGCGATGCAATGTTTTAGTATCTTACAATACAAGGTCTACTTCCTTTAACCAAAATTTTCCAATTTATATTTTACAGTTTTATCAGCCTGGTTTCTAATTCCTTATTTTCTTGATGTGGCTTTCAGCTTCTGTTCTTTATTTGTCATCTTAGTTATGTTTATTTTATTAGCCTTTTCAAAGAACTAATTCTTACTTTAACTGATTAATTTTTTGGTATTATTTTACTGTCTCATTCCTTGATTTCTGCTTTTAACCTTGATATTCCTTTCTCCTCCTGTCCTTAGATTGGGTTTTCCTGGCTTCTTAAGTAGACCTTATTTTCTTTAATTTTATCTTTTCCTGTATAACATAAAAGCATTTAAAGCAACTGCTTTTTCCGTGAATATAGCTTTGCTTGTCTCCCATGAATTTAGTGTGTAACGTGCTCATTGTCATTAATTTCTATATGGTGCCTAAATGTAGCTTTGATTTTCTCTCTTTGACTTAAGTTACTTAACATAAATCTTTCTAATTTTTCAAATAAATGGTGATCAAACTTTTTAACTGTTTTCTAATTCTTTGAGTTATGGACAGAATATGGTCTATGTGATTTCTACTTTTGCAATGTAATGAGATGAACTTCATTGTTTCTATGTACTGTTGACCCTTGAACAACACAGGTTTCAACTGCACTGGTCCACGGACTTTCTTCTGCCTCTGCCACCTGTAGGACAGTAAGACCAACCCCTCTTCTTCTTCATCCTCCTCAGCCTACTCAACGTGAAGATGTTGAGGATGAAGACCTTTATCATGATCCACTTCCACTTAATGAATTGTAAATATATTTTCTCTTCCTTATGGTTTTCTTAATAACATTTTCTTCTCACTAGCTTACTTTATTGTAAGAATGCAGTATATAATACACATTACATACAAAATATGTGCTAATCAACTGTTTGTGCTATTGTTATGGTTTCCAGTTAACAATAGGCTATTAGTAATTAAGTTTCGGGGGAATCAAAAATTATATGTGGATTTTTGACTGCATTGTGGGGTTGGCACCCTAACCCCCATATTGTTAAAGGGTCAACTGTAAATATATATCTACATATTACATCTACATAAATTTATATATTGTTATACATAAAAATATATATTTGGTCTGTAACATGTACTTGTATTAATATTTTAACATTAATAGTAAACACTTTTAAAATATTTTAAATATTTAATCATTGTAAATATTATTTTAATAGTAAAATAATAAACAGATTTAATATAAATGAATTAACAAAGCTCCTACTTTCTAATAGTATTTATTCCAACAGTCCACTGTTACGAAACTACTCATACAGAGCACTGTGATATAAAATATCCTTGTCTCTTTATTTTCTTATAATATTCCTAAGAGTGGAATCACTGAATCAAAAGTTGTAAGCATCTTTAAGGACCACTCCCAAACAACAATCTGAGACAGTGGCCTTTGGATTCAGCCCTCACCAAGAGATAACAAGGTTTTTTAAATACATTTTAATTTGCGATAGTTTAATAAAATAAAAGATAAAATCCCAACTTAAATGCATTTATTTTATTATTAATTAATCTGACCTTTCCCCATACTGTTCTAAATTATTTTTGTTGCTTCTTTTGAGAACAATCTAGGCCAATCACGAGTTTTAACCAAACATTTAAATTTTTCTTTGTATCTGTTTATTATGTCACATTCCTATTATAATATTCCTTCCATTCCATGCCAGATTAACATTAGAAAATAGTATTTAATAGTGGAATCCTCTTCATATTCCTGATTTTTAAATACAATGACTTAAGTGTCAGCATACCCTGATGTTCATGTAAGATTAATATGAATATTTTTGTCATGAAAAAGGTTTTAATTTCAAAACAGGAATGTGTGGTGAACTTTACCATAACTTTTATATATCTACTGAGATTATTACCTACTGATTGGCTACATTTTTATGTTGAACCATAGGAAAATGTCAATCTTTGACCATTTTTTACCTAGAAAATATGATAATTTTCTATTGTTAAATGTAACATATTAAATGATATGCTAGATATTAAACCATCCTTGCACTGAAGAGACAACTTGTACCTGGTCATGGAGGTTAATTCTTTCAGTGCCCTTTTAGATTCAGTTTGTCAATGTTTCTATATGGAATTTGTGTCTGCATTCATGAGTTAGCTTTGGCTAGGTGTTCTTTATTCAATCTTTGCATAAGACATTAAGACACTGTTATAAAGTGACAGGTACCACCACAAACATTACCATGCTGGCAGTGAGCCACAGGTACAGCTTGTCTTCTGCCAAGCAGGAAACTGTACTCAAAAGACCATTACAAATGATTGCTCATTACTCCAGTTCACATCTTTTCCTTGAAGCTCATTAGCACAGAGACACTGAACTCTCTTGAGGTCCTTGTTATCCAGGGGTTCTCCTCTCCTGCTCCAAAGCAGCCTTTCCCATTGTCAGTGAGCAGTGACACCTTACCAGCTGTGCCCAGCCAAAACCTGGCCTTCTGCAATAGAAATCAAGAGAGAATGTCCAGGTATCCAAATGCCAAGGCATCATCCACAGCCACCATGGCAGGCCCTTCTTCACTATTGCAACAGCTGTCCCAAGAATTCACTCTGACACTAATTGGAAGCCCTCATTCCCAAGAAGCAGGTGTCTGATTACACTCCTTTCTCCAGATCTGTTAAAATAGCATCTCGTTAAAAGCAACCTCCCTTGGGAGATGAGGCCAAAGACCTCTGTCTTACTTCACACTTAAATTATTTTTTCTCTTTGCTTAATCCAAGTTCCATTTTGTGAAGGGGGCGTTAAGGTCAGTTACTTTTTTCGTGATCTAGGACACTCAAAGCTGTATTCTAATAATTAAATTTATGATATTTGAAAATCCAAGCTATGCCTTATTCATCATATTATTTCAAGCTCTCCCAGTATCTATAGCACAGTTCTGCTCAATAAATGCTGGGTGGATTCAAAGTATTAACATAATCGTATTTTTCAGAGGTAAGGTAATGGAATGGAAAGACTAGGACCTCAAAATGCTAACGATTTGCCTGGAAATCCCAGCTCCACTGTGTAACTTTGTGCAAGTGACTCAAGCTCTCTGAGTGTCTGTTTTCACTTTTGCAATATGGACTAATCAGATTGCTGGCAGCTCTCAAGAAGAAAGCAAACATAATTTATATAATATTTGAGGAGAGCAAGCACTCTCCTCACCTTCTCTACTCCCTCATTGTAATATCCTATAAAGAACCCCAGAAAACTGCAGAAGACCTGTATATTGCTCAGATCCCCAAAGCAAAACCATAACTACCTGTGGGTATCAATGCAAAATCATTAGCAAACTTTCTATGTGGATCTAAATGCCCTAAGGAAGGCAGCAAACAAAAGTTCTTGAAGCCCACTGGTCATCTCACCCTGTCTATGCCATTGATAATGGAGGATGTTAGGCACAAGCCATCTGAGGACAGCCCAACAGTGGGCAGCACCACAGATGCCAATAAGGAGGATGAGACACCTTGTCACAAGGACCACAGAGGCCAACGCTGACCACTTGGCAGTCCTCTCTCAGAGCCTCCTCCACCTTAGCTCAGTAGCCCAGCTTTCTAAATTGATCTCTGTGTCTGTTTCCCACAGCTGTTATAACAACTTACCACAAACTTTGTGGCTGGAAACAACACAAAGTATTTGTTCTGGAAGTCAGAAGTTTGAAATGGGTCTTACCAGGCTAACATCAAGCTGTCAGCAGGACTGTGCTCCTTCTGGAAGCTCTAGAGGAGCATCATTCCATTGCCTTTTCTGGTTTATAAAGGCTGCCCACATTCCTTGGCGCATGACCCTGCATCACTCTGACCTCTGCTTCATGGTCACATCTCCTTCTCTGACTCACATACCTCCTTCTTGCTTTTGTAGCAATCCCCGTGGTTACAGTGAGTCTGCCCCAGTAATCCAGAATAATCTCCCCATCTCAAGACTCTGAACTGAATTATATCTGCAAAGTCCCTTTTGCCAGGTAAGCCAAGATATTTAAAAATTCCAGAAATTAGGATGTAGACATCTTTGAGGCTACATTATTCTCTCTACCACAATTTTCAAGACCTTGACGTGACACCTGAAATGATGCACCAAGAACACCGCTTCTCTTCTATGGTATTCCCACTGAAATTGTGTAGACTGAATCATGGAATTGTGAGGAAACAGACTGCCAAATTAAGGGAGATTCTACAAAATTACTGGTCTATCATCTTCAAAAAGTAAATATCCCAGCCCAAGGGAAGGCTGCGAATTGCCTGAGATTAAACTAAAAGGATATGATGTTGTAAAGAGCACAGCTGGCAACACCTGAATCAGGTCTAGAGATGAGATAATAGTACTATATCTATTTCCTAATTGCAAATATTGAACTTACTTTATGGCAGGCAGATCACTTGAGGTCAGGAGTTCCAGACCAGCCTAGTCACACAGCGAAAACCCATCTCTACTAAAAATATGAAAATTAACTGGGAGTGGTAGTATGTGCTTGTAATCCCAGCTACTTGGGAGGCTGAGACAGGAGAATCACTTGAACCAGGAGTTGGATGTTGCAATGAGTCAAAATCATGCCACTGCACTCCAGCCTGTTGACAGAGTGAGATTCTGTCTCAAAAAGAAAAGAAAAAAAATAAAAATAAAAAAAAATAAAAAGCTAAAATCAAGGCAGAAAATATCACATAGAAATCACATTAAGAAACACAATCCTCATTTCTCAGAATTTCAAAGCAAAGAACGAGGCTACATGAACCAGCTTTGAAATGCTTTTCTATTCTCTCAGCCTCCTTTGGACTCCATAAGTGCCAGGTCCTTCCTAGCACCCGAACCATATTTGGTAGTCAGCTAGGTATAAGCTACAGCTATAAAGCTACATGCTTCCATGGTGGCTTAAAACTGGTTGGTTTCTAACGCCCCTAGACTATGCACATGGAGTTACATGGAGTGTGCACAAGAAGAGCCAGGCCTCCATATCTATCTTCCACGGAGGTTCTGAAACCCAGCATGCCAAGGGCTTGTCAGATTCAGTGTGACAGCTCACTGCTAGACCAAGCATCATAGCTCCAGCCCTCCCTGCTCGGGCAGTCTGGTCATTTATGTGACAACCCCCCCTGAGGCCTCAAAGGATTACTAACTCCCAGAGTGGACAATGCTACCAATCCAGCTAAGCTGTATTCAGACTCTGCTCTCATCCTGGAAGCAAAAATAAGAAAAGAGATGCACATTTTGACAAATCTGACAAAGATGTGACTGTGTAATTCATCACACGTGATGTCCTTTTTCTTTAGTGAACACAGGATGGAGCAGAAAGGATTTAGGTTATATGGCAGAAACAATTACAGCAGGAGAATTATATTCTATACTGATTAAGATACTGAAAGAATTTTCAGAAAGCTTCAAAAAATAGACACATGAGTGTGATTGTGCCTGTCTGGGATGGGATGACATGGTCATTTATGAAAACCACATCTGCGGAAGATAAGTGGTCCTCATTCACCTGTGCTCTAAGACCTTTGTAAATAGGAGATTTCTGCACTATCTGCAACAAAGCACACACAGAAACAACGTATAGTAACAGATCTAGAAAACGAAGAATAATCATACATTGCGCAGGCAGATGAATTTTGACTATCCAATGATGGCAGGATAGATTGCAACAAGAGCAAAGGACAAGGTTACAAACCCTCCTATCCCCTAACCCGGAGTCTCTGCAACTTCAGTAAGTCCAGCATGTCTGTGAACTGGGCAATGCTTGTATGCTGATGTGGGGTAGAGAAAAGAGATACGCAAGAATGAGGATGAGCACATACTGCCTCAGCCCTGCACAGGGCAGTTGAGGGCTTGGGATGAGTCTATGGACTTGGGTTGGGATCCTGGCTCAGCCATGTTTTGCTTACATGAGTAGAATAGATTACTTCACCCCATGGAGCCTCAGCTTCTCAATAACTACCTCCTAAGGTTCCTGAGAACTGGAAGAGCCCTTCATCCAAAAACCCAGCTCTTCTTATCACCAGGAATCCACCCTGTTATAAAAGCACTACACCAAATGAACTAAAGTCCCTCTTCAATCTCCCCTCCGCCTCGGGAGGACTGACTTTGTCATCTAAAGCAAATGATGGCCCATTCAAAGTTCTTTTTTCTCACCCTTTTCTTCTCAGGCTGTCTCTAAGAATAGCATTTTCTTTCATCTTTTTTTATTTTCCTAATTGTTTTCTTTATTTGGAGGTACAAGGTGATTAGTCAAAGTAAACTATCATTTTTATTCCCTTCACCCTTCATAAAAATGACAAAGCATTAAAAGGTGATTCATTTGGATGTTAGTGAAGATTCATGAAGGATATTTATCACATAAACACACATTTCTGTGGCAAAGATAGCTTTCCTTCAGTGAAGTCTGAAGCCTTTCGGGGTGCTGATCCCGTAATAAGTACAGCTACAGAACCAGAAAGGCCTAGGTAGAGGATAAACTGATATGCAGTAAGGAAGCAGAACCACTCAGAGCAGAAGGGGTGGGACAAGGGGACAAAGGGGACAAGAGAGGAAAGGTGAGACGATGAGGGGAACATGGGCTAAAGTTTGGGTATTGAGAGATAAGGCAAGAGGAAGAAAGGGGTTTTTAGGGGGTTACACTGCCATGACACATGAAATGATGGAAAAGAGATGAGATAGAAAGCATCTCTAGAACATTCTGCTGTATATTAGTCAACATACTTCCCCTTTGGGCCCCTTTTAGAGAACCTTCAGTGGAGACTTCTGGAACTTTCTAAGGCTTTTGTGGAGATCACATTTGGTTCTCTATGAAAACGTAAGGCAGAGTCCATTTAATATTTCTTTTTATTTTAGAATTTTGATTCAATATTCACTGGAGACTTATAATGGGTTTTTTTATTTGTTTGTTTTTTCTTTTTCTTTCTTTTTTCTTTTTTTTTTTTTTTTTGAGACAAAGTTTTGCTCTTGTCACCCAAGCGGGAGGGCTCACTGCAACCTCCACCTCCTCAGTTCAAGCGATTCACCTGCCTCAGCCTCCCGAGTAACTGGGATTACAGGTGCCTGCCACCATGCCCCGCTAATTTTTTTTTTTTTTTTTTTAATATTTTAAGTAGAGACAGGGTTTCACCATGTTGGCCAAGCTAGTCTGAAATTCCTGACCTCAGGTAATCCACCCACCTCCCAAAGTGCTGGCATTACAGGGGTGAGCCATCACGCCTGGCCTTTATAATGTTAGTTTGAGTGCAAGAGGCCTAAACTCGTAGGAAAGAAAGCCCCTCAGCATGAGTCTATCGCCGTCCCTCATATGCATGACCTCATTTACTCCTCACAACTGTGTGGTGTAGAAAACGCTCATGTCCTTACATTACAAATCAAGAAACGAGTGCTCAGAGAGATCGTGGAACTCGTGCAAGCCTGCACAGTAAGTAAATGGGAGAGCTGGGACTCAAACCTAGGTCTTGTACTAGGTCAGTACAAGCCCAGTCCCCATGCTTTGGGTTTTGGGGCATCTTTGGTTTAGGGGTTTGTTTTCTGCTTTTTGCTTTTTAAAAAAATTGTGGTGAAATTCAAATAACATGAAATTCACCATTGCAACTCTTTTTAAACATGTAACTGAGGGGTATTTAGTGCATTCACACTGTTGTGCAACTGTCACCACTGTCTAGTTCCAGAACATTTTCATCATCCCAAAAAAGAACCCTGTATTCATTAGGCAGTGAGTCCCTATTCCTCCCTCTCCACAGTTCCTGGCAAACACTAATCTGCTTTCTGTCTTTATGGATTTGCCTATTCTAGATATTTCATACAAGTGGAATATCTAGAATACATTATGTGGTCTTTGGTGACCACTCCTTTCACTTAGCGTATTTTCTACATTCATCCATACAGATGGCACATCTCAGAGCATCATTCTCTCCTTTTTTTTTTGAGACAGGATATCACTCTGTCTCCCAGGACAGAATGCAGTGGTGCAATCTCAGCTCACTGCAGCCTCAAATTCCTAGGCTCAAGCCACCCTCCTGCCTCAGCCTCCCGAGTAGCTGGGGCCACAGGCACATGCCACCACGCCTGGCCAATTTTTTAAACTTTTTTGCAGAGATGGGGTCTTGCTATGTTGCCCAGGCTGTTCTTGAACTATTGGCCTCAAGCAATCTTCACGCTTTGGCCTCCCAAAGCACTAGGACTACAGGTATGAGCCACTGTGCCAGGCCAATCATTCCTTTTTAGAGCTAAATAATATTCCACTGTATGAATTTTCACATTTTATTTATCTTTCTTCAGTGAATGGACATTTGTGTTGTTTCTACCTTTGACCGTTATAAATAACGCTGCTGTGAACATCCAAGTGCAAGTTTTTGTTTGAACACTTGTTTTCAATTCCTTTGAGAAATCCCCGTGTTTTTCATCCTTACAGTGCCCAGCTCTTCAAAATGTGACTAATTCCCATGACAACTACCTAGCTTCGAGGGATCCAAGGAGGCTCAGAAAAGCATTTGTTAATGGAGGTGGTGACTTAGAAATGACACATTCAGAGAAATGCCCTAAATTCTACCAACTGAAAATTTCTCAACTTCAGTACTAATTTCTAAAGGTCGCAAATATTCATAGAAGATCCACCCAATACCAAAACAACTAACCAGCACTTCGAATCACCTCATTTTCTTAATTACAAGCTCTCCTTTAGCTAATTTTCCAAAGCAGAACATGCAAAATGCTAACATAGCTAAATGTCTATGTGGTTATACATAAGTGGTGCATGTCCATTAATGTCTAAGGAATTTGGAATGCAAAAGGTAAATACCCTTTATGATTTTTCTAGTTATCATCAAAGAGGCTCCAGTGGTCAAGAGCAGGAAGGTGACAAACCCCATCAGGGACCTCAGGACCCCTGGTGAAGCAAGGCAGAGGCACAGTCTAAGTGGAGGAAAGAAGTTGAGGGAAAGAAACCAAGAGGCTCTGTTTTTTATGTACTACTGGAAAATGGTTTAATTAATATCTGCTAATTCATCGATTTCTATGACCGCACAATAAAATGAAAGTGCAGGGGTCCAGATGCTATAAGGATGAACACAAGGAACCCTGAGCAATGTTCCCAGTTTATTTGAATTGCATAGACCACTGAAGGCACTGAAAATAGGACCTGAGACTTCCAATAACCAGGCCTTTGTGGGATGAATTCCTGATGTTAAACTCCATTTACAAAGCCTTAAGAAAATTACTTGAAACATAGAATTTTCTTTTAGTTTCCCCCTTGGAGAAAAGGCTGATATAAGTCAGTGATTTTCTTTTACTTTTTTAAATTTGTCACATTGATTTTACTTCTCTTCTTTTTTTAAATTTTTTTAAAGTTTTTTTCAATTTTAATGTTTAGTAGAGATGAGGTCTCACTGTGTTGTCCAGGCTGGTCTTGAACTCCTAACTCAAGTGATCTTCCTGCCTCAGCCTCCCAAAGTGCTGGGATTGCAGGCAAGAGCCACCACACCTGGCCCTTCAGTGATTTTCTGTGGCTCTTCATAGAACCCCTGTAAGAGCATCCATGGGTGTTGCTGTGCATAAGACACAGCCTGGGTGGCATGCAGGATTGTGAGTATCTGAGCACGGCTCCCGGTCAGCTTTCCCAGGCATGGCTTCATAATCACTGTCAGCGACTCTGACCATCCAGCCCTCTATCTCTCTGCTCCTGGTGTCCTCATGGGTGAAACTGAAGGCAACGTGCCCTCTCTCCCAGTGAAGATTAACTTAAATAATAAACAACTGCCTGGCAAGGCACCTTTCCTCTCTGCCCCCTTCTTCCACCTTCTTTTCACTGGGGAGCTCCCTGTCTTCCTAACATACTATTTTGACCCCTCTCTAGGCTTTTGGGGTTCTGTAGCACACCTATTATTCTGGTCAGCTCCCCAAAAACCCTGACTTGAAAGGAGAAATCCTAATAGTTTTACCTTTGCTGTGTATCTCCCCAATTCTCCAATATATTGATGCCAATAATTGTCACTATGGACACCAATAATCAATACTGACATTAAACAGCAGAAAGAAAGCTGAGGGCTATATGCAGAGGTAAGTGATGTGGAAGGCCTTATCCCCCGATGTTGTCATCTGTGGCATGACTCGTCGTTTTAACCCACATGTGCAATCCACATCAGCAACTGAAACTATGCAATGACCATGTTCTTCAACCTGTCCATTTCCCGTAGGCAAGCCCACATTAGGAATATTCCTACAGAAGAATTGGGGCAAAAGAGAGATGAGTGTTCTAAGCAACACAACGGGCAGTTTAAATCAGCTAGTGTCTTTTGGTTGCTATATGAACATGCTTTACATAGTCAATGATAAATCATCATGAGGCAAAGAGCGATATTTTAAGCCAAAGCAAAGCTTTGGTAAAAGCCCAGTGGGCTCTTGGCCCCAGTCCCATTTGCTGGAAAGGTGAGATGACTGTGAGAAGATGGTGATCAACAGATCACAAGGCAGAGGGAGGGGCTGGCTGCTGAAATCAGCTCTCTGCTTTCAGGCTCATCTCAGATAAATAGGAACTATTTTCAGAGACAGCTAATAGTATCAAAGTCAGCACAAGCAGGAATATTCACACAGCACACAGGAGGGCAGGAGCAGAGCTGGTTCTGGATAAACACAGGCTCTCTTCTTCGATGGAGGTTTCCTTTTATTTCTGTTTAACTTGAGTGCCAATAAAGGCCCTCGAAGTCACCCTGAAAGGCATCTGCTAAGCCTCCCCGCCATGCTTGATTATATCTAGAAATCCTTCAGCCACAGTGACCACTGGCTCGAAGCACTTTAGACATTTTGTCAGAAACTGTGGGCACACTATAGAGAGCCTGAGGACACCCCAGGAATTCCCCAAGGGCAGTCAGTGAAGAATTGGGTCCAAACAATGGTTCATCCTTAATACACCCATTAAAAACCACATTCTCCAAGTGGACCCAACCAGGAGGTGCTAAGCAGAAAGATCTGGATCTAAGGCTATCTTCTGTATGATCTCAATTTGTAAAATTTCTCTCCTTTTTTTTTTTAAACAAAATTGGGACCATACTGTATAAAATGTATATATACATTTAAAGAGTGGTTACCCCTGAGTGATAGATTGCAGGTGCTTTTGTCAATCAATATGTATTACATTCACAATTGTAAAGAATCTATTTCTAAAAATGGAAATTTAGTTACAGATCATACAGACAGCACTCAATAATCATTAATTCATCCATTCCAGAAGCATTTTCAAAAACTTACTCTGTTCAAAAACCAGTAAAAGGGGGAAAGCACGTAATATAAAAGAAACTCAGCTGGGCGCAGTGGCTTATGCCTGCAATCCCAGCACTTTGGGAGGTCGAGGCGGGAGGATCACCTGAGGTCAGGAGTTCGAGACCAGCCTGACCAACACGGAGAAACCTCGTCTCTATTAAAAATACAAAACTAGCTGACTGTGGTGGCACATGCCTATAATCCCAGCTACTCGGAAGGCTGAGGCAGGAGAATTGCTTGAACCCAGGAGGCAGAGGTTGCAGTGAGCCAAAATTGCGCCATTGCACTCCAGCCGGGGCAACAAGAGTGAAACTCCATCTCAAAAAAGAAAAAAAGAAAGAAAGGAAAGAAAAGAAAAGGAAAAGAAACTCAGTGAGTTACAGAAAAGACAAATCCACAAAGGGGCACATACAAATAAAAAGCCAATTTTGTTGACATTTCATTCTAATAAAAGTACACAACACTAGATGTGGATTATTTAAAAAATAGAACCTACCATGTTTGGAGAACTTACTATATCCCAGGCACTATGTTAGACTTTTATTTACACTATCTACTAATCTTTCAGTTATCCTTTAAGTTAAGTGTTTTACAAATGTTACAAATGAGGAAAGTGAAATTTAGGGAGGCTCCATTGCCAAATAACAAGTAATTGGAAGAGACACATTTTAAACATGGGTCTATCCATCTTGATTTGCACTATAAATAAACAAAAAGAAATGTAAAACATTTAGTAACAGAGCAAACAAAAAATATCATTTAATTTCAACTTATGAGCTCATAGAGACAAGAGTTAAGGAGTATAAGGACAGAGTAGCAGAAAGGAAGAAAAACAGAGAAGTGAATGGTACCTAAACATTAGAACAAATATCAAGTTTAATGATCCAGCAATCCCACTCTGGGTATTTAACCAAAAGAACTGAAAACAGAACCTTGAAAAGCTATTAGCATTCCGATATTCACTGCAGCATTATTCACAATAGACAAGAGGTGCAAACAAACGAGATGTCCATCAATAGATAAATGGATAAAGAAAATGTGACACATACGTACAATGGAATGTGACTCTACCTTTAAGAAAATTCAGCAATATGCAAGAACATGGATGAACCTTGAAATTAAGCTAAGCAAAAGAATCCCATCACAGAAAGACAAATACAGCATGATTCCATTCATATGACGTATCTAAAACAGCCAAATTCATAGAATCAAAGATTAGAATGATGGCTGCCAGGAGATGCAGGGGGCAAATGGGGAGTTGCTAATCAATGAGCATAAAGTTTCAGTTTAGCAAGATGAGTAAGTTCCAGAGAGCTAACATGAGGCAAATCTCATGTTATATGTTCTTACCACCATAATTTTTTTTTTACAGGAGGTAAACATCTCTTATCTGGACAATGAGATCATATTTGTTCTCCAAGATTGTGAATACCTGATTCACCCCTACGTACAGCCTTAATGGCTAAATTGAAATTCAGTCTCCATTATGGAAGGTATAGCCACAGTAGGAAATACCCTTTTGACTTCTGTACCCTTGCTGGAACAATAATTCCACACCTGCTATTTGCAGCAGTCCAGGAGAAATTAAACCAAGAGTTGAGTTCTACCCACTGGCCACAGGTCCTCACACCTAACTTTTCCTGCTTACATTAGCTCATCTTGCCTGCAGGTGTCTCAAATATTTTTTTGGTGCATGGGACTCAGAAGGTTTCATTAATTCCCTATACCATAAATGTTAATAATAGGAGCTAATTATTAAAACTTTGATTTTACTGACAATATAGCTAAATCACAGGAAAAGAGATGAACCTTTGGGTGTCAATCCTCTTACAGGGTCTGTCTACACAGCTTAATAAGTGGGCTAAGTAAATGACCCAGGTCTGAGGACACACCTCTGATTGTTCACTTCTGTTCCAGCTCTAACATTCTAAGTTCAACAAACACTGACAAGATTGATTTTTGGTTTTGTCTTTTTTTTTTTTTTTTTGAGACAGAGTTTCACTCTTGTTGCCCAGGCTGGAGTGCAATGGCACACACAATCTCAGCTCACTGCAACCTCTGCCTCCCAGGTTCAAGTGATTCTCCTGCCTCAGCCTCCCGAGTAGCTGGGATTATCGGCATGTGCCACTATGCCTGGCTAATTCTGTATTTTTAGTAGAGACAGGGTTTTTCCATGTTGGTCAGGCTGGTCTTGAACTCCTGACCTCAGGTGATCTGCACACCTCGGCCTTCCAAAGTGATATTTTTATAAATATCACTGTGAAAATGCCACTGAAGTTTCACAGGGAGCTCTGGAGCCTAAATAGAGGGCAAGGCTGGTGTCTTTTACATCTTACCCACAGAATACAGTCATTTCCTACAGCCTGAACAGTTTTCTCAAAGGGCCTCAGAAGCATCGATTTGGAGAGATGATCTGTATGAAAGAAGAGCCAGAGAGAAAATGTCTTTCTATCTTGGTCTTACCTAAAGATGGTTCTCTGCAGGAAGGGAAATCGGGGTTTTTCAAAAGGTCCAATGGGTCTGTTTCCCCATGGTTGAAGATGAGGGTACCTGAGAGCCAGTAGATAATGTCAAATGGTCTGTCTCCATCTGCAGTTCTGGGACACCTCTTTAGAACTCTTGGGTGTGACCAAAGGAAATATGTGATATATGCTAGGTGTTCACAGTTTAAACAAGGTGCTTCCCCATTTGGTTCAAATAGATATATGGGTTATACATTTAGATCCTCGTTTATGCCATCTATTCTAAAGGAAAGTTAAAAGCATATAAATACAGCCCTAATTTGCCACCTTGAGAAAGACACTGAAATCCAAAGAAAATAAAAATAGCTACCATTTACATTCTATGGAAATACTACACACTGTGCCAATACTTAAAATATTAGCTCTGACTGTAACTGCAACCTAAAAAAAAAGCATCATTTTCTGCATTTTGCTAAAATCGAAGCATTGGTTCAGAGAGACTTGCCCAAGACCACACAGCTGAGAAATGAGAAGGTTGGGATTTGAATCCATAATTTTTTATGGATTCATTGACTCATTCCAAAGCTTTTCCCATCATTCTGAACTGCTTCCAAAATAAACTGTACCAAAATCTTTCTGTAATTCTAGCACTACAGCTTATATTTTACCAAAGTCACCCTTTCTAAAACGTCTTGGCCAATTCCAAATAGTCCCCTTATAGCATCATCACACCTACCATGGCATAGGACACAATACAGGTAGAAATTTCACCTCACAATTCAAGTAGAAATACCACCCAGGAGCCAAATTGTAAAGCTCTGTATTTGAGGTGGCTGCCTTCCAACTGATTAGACTAAAAGTACCTGACGATGCTTCCAAGGAGGTCTTAACTAAAGAGATCAATATTTTTAACAGATAATCGGGATAATTTCTGAGCAATCAAGCACCTGGTCATTATCCCCTGTTCTGAGCTGAGAGTGTTTCTCCACCGTGCCTGAATCAACTCTGAACCTTTCATAAAATGTTCTCCACTTTCATGGTATGCAGCCTCAGACAGTAGGTGCAAAATTCAATTTTTACAAATGAAAGTATATTCTTAAGTTGAACTGTATGAGATTGCTGATATTTGACAAATTTTAATTCACACAAAAAGATGGCAATTTCAAATGGTTCAAAGTAAACCTTAGGACAGAGGTTTAGCTGCAGGAATAAAAGCCAACAAAAAAAAAAAAATAGCTTCGATAGATATAGAAGTCTCCTGCTCCCTCAGGCAACTATGCTAGTGTAAGGAGCCCAGGATGCCACAGCAGTTCCATAGTACAGAGGATCCATGCTCCTCCATGCTCATATTCCTGCTGCATTCAACATGTGACATGGCAGGAGTCCACCCCATAGTCTAAAGGTCACAGCTCTACCTCCCACCATGGCATCCACATCCAAACACTGGGAAAGGGAAAGGCAGCAGTGGAACACAAACCTCTCCCCTTAGGATCAAGACCAGAAGTTTTCTATGCACCTTCTGCACATCTCCCACTGATGAGAGCTTAGCCACATGACACACCTAGTCAAAAATTATGCTGTGAAATGCTATCATTTATCATATATGGATAGTTATATCCCAGCAAAATTTGGAGTTTTATTACTAAATGAAAAGGGAGGAATTGATACTGGGGGCAATCTGCAAACTCTGACATATAGTAAGGAAAAGAATTGCAATTGGCATACAATCCTGCAGTTTCCATGATGGATCATGTAAAATTGACAGA